>NW_003805182.1:0-237618 GCF_000255335.2 Galendromus occidentalis | reverse complement strand
CCGGTTACTAGCCCGTGAGATGGCCAGCTGCTTTCCCTGTCGTGTCCGGTGCGTGCCTTGGAGTGAAAACAGATGGTCAAAAACTCAGCGGTTTTTTGGCCGTGATCTCTTGCTTGGTCTCTGAGCCTTGATCGAGAAATCGAGGGGATTCGATTGGTTTCGTGCTATGTATATCGATCAAAGAAAACCTGCTTAGCAAGGATAGAACAAGATTCTACTGCATTTCATTGCTTGCGTTTATGCTGTCGAAACTCTTGGAGATTCCATTCGCTGTTGGTCGTTCGCTGGTTCGTGGGAAGCGGAATTCGCCGCTTGTGTTGTAAGAGTGGAGCATGAGAGCGGAAATTGAATTAGTGTCTAGCGGTGGTGGAGCCTCTTAGCGACGCTCAATCATCGAGCGAAAAGAGCGAATATGTATTTACTTTCCCTCGAATTCGTCCAACTGTTGTTCGACTGAAGGGAGCGCATTCCCGGCTTGCATGAACTCATTGCAAGCTCAGGATTTGAATGATTAACTTCTGAGAATATTTAGGTATAACGATCGTTTCTCGCCCAGTATCAGAGAGGAACGCTGGCGAGAGTTCCTCTCGACGGGGATCCCGTTGTCTACTTGCCGTGAATGATACTTCCGTGAAAATACATCAGTTACTCGACTGACGGTCAAATATTCTCCAAAAGAAGGGACGGACTCAATATCCTCTCATGCTCCAATTATCCTTGGGGAAAGTATGAGAGAGCTTGTTTTAAAGCATACTTCATATTTGCAGGGCTTCGGTTTTGTAACATTCGCATCGTCAACGGACGCGGATCGCGCACGCGAGAAACTTAACGGAACACAAGTTGAAGGACGAACTATCGAGGTACATTGAATGCTCTAGTGTATTGCCGGCGGCTTCTGAAATGAAATGGTGTTGGCTTGGTGCAACTGGTGACTGAGTTGAGACTGTATGATCATGATCATGACGACGATGATGATGATGCTGTTGGAAATGTTGATGAGGATGATCACATTGGAGCGACTTTTTCGGAAACGTTTCTTAACACCTTGACAGAGATGTCCTCTCATCCTGGTCCAAGGGAGGTCTAAGCGCTTTTGTGTTCTGACTAACCCCATTATTCTCCTGTTAACCTTACTGAGCGACTTGCACGATGCGGGTGAGATAACGGTCGACAATCTCGCTTCCATCCTTGACTTACACAATGATTGATAGTCTTTATTGTTATTGTTGTTGCTGTCATGATTATGCCATTATTATTATTATGATGATTATTATTATCATGGAGATCGCATCCATTGTCCCAGTACCGAGGCTCTCCAGCGAGATCATTTAACCATATGGTCCCTGCCACGATCGTGATTATTGTTATTACTGTATTTTTTTTCATCAAGCTACTGAGGCGTCCAGCTCGACTATGGAATTAGCTCGCCCTCCTCCTCAATTTTTCGCTCTCGTTGCACTCTGATGTGTCTTTCTGTTCGTTATTGCTGAGTTTGATTTCGTCTTGATGGTGCGTTGCTCTCTCTCATTTCTCCCTACATATTTCCGATTCTTTTCTCTCGTCTCGAAATCACCGACTTCGGAGTTTCGAGCCCCGCCATCACCGCAGTAACATCTCGATGCCCCTCCACGACTGCAATTAATTGTTGCGCTTATCCTTCTTTTTCTCCCCGAAACTCATGAGATGAATGGTTTATCCCTTCATTCTCACCATCAGTTACTCGAAGGCGGCGAAGCACTCCCGTAGAGAAAAAGAGCTTCGGTCTCCCCTTCCCTTCTAGCAGCTTGAGTCTTCAACTTAGGTACCAGAGGTGGGAGCAATCATGCCTCGGGACAATCCTTGGCAAGTCTCCCCTCAATCTGAGGTTAAAGCATCCATTCCTTCCTCTATGCTCTCCGATCTGATTCTTCAGCTGAATGAACCTCCTTCTGATTTCTGGGATAATTGAGTTCTGCGGCTCCTATACAAATATTAATTTAAATCGTCCGCGAATATCCGTTCTTTCGATGAGAGTGAGTGTGCTTCAGAGGTTGAACTGATGTAGCACTGTTGATTAAATCAAAGCCTGAGGAACCCAAGCTGTAAGGGTATGGTGCACAAATCATGTTGGCTGTATGTTATGGTATTGCTAGTCGAGACACTACATACTATTCAATACTGTGTATTTATACATGTATATGTACGAGAGTACATATATGCGTATATGATATGGTATATCATACCTTCATACCTACCTACGACGCATCCGCGTAATACGTGCTCTTATGACGACCATGGGTGAAAGTCTTCGTAGGAGTTTGCTCAATACTGACCCCATGAGAATGACGCTTGAAGATTCCTCCCTCTTCTATCCCTATCACTCAAAATTGCTGCTGCCAGGAATCGCTCCTGACAGGGTAACCGTTTCTCGTCAGAACTCTCTCTTGTTGTTCTCGTATCCGGGAATTCTCTTCGGCACTCTGACTTATCGACTGTTTGGAGACGTGTGACATGCGGGTTGATAAGTTCGCCGTATAATAATCCACATGGAGCTCGCATCCATGAGACCGAAATGCATCCCGAAATGCCGGCGGTGGCTACTGCTTACTCTAGCTGTTAAATGCACTCATCCTTCTCTTCCGATTGATGCTCGCCCCATCCACGAAATTCTGTCGCTCGCGATTCTGAGTATGATCACAGCCATACAGATGGTTACAGCTCCCTTTGAAGCATTTTCGGGAGGGGACGCTTCGTCGACATTTGTCCGGTACCGCACTTGCAAGCGCAGCCGCACGAGGTTTGAAACTTGAGAGCTGTTTGTGGAGCCGGGGGCGGAGATCGAAGCATCATCTCGGACTGCCCCAACGAATATTCTCCGATGATTTTTTTATGCATTCCTGCTTCAGTGCGTAGCTGCGGGAAGGACCTTTGACGGTGATGACAATTATCTAATCCTGAACCCCCTCTAGGTCACTGCTCGATGCGCTTCCGCTGAAGGTTGCTCCTACTTTCCGCAAGTTTGTTGTCTCAGTCGCGCATTTCTGTGGAAACAAACCGTTCGCTCTTCTGTCTTCAGCCTGAACATACCTAATGCCAATGCCTATCATGCTGTGCCAGTGCCGGCTACTGCTCCAATTTCGTTCGAGTTCTGCTGCGGGTGAACTCCTACGGATCTAGCTTTGGTGCGGATTAACGCGGGTCAGGAGCATCCTCTCATATTTGAGATACCTGATCAGAAGAGCTCTGTTGACTTTGATCGCCGACATGTACTCCGGTACGCTGTTTTGATACTGCCTTGCTGCGAATTACTATTATGGCAGAAACTTCCACCTCGATGCACCTATTCGAATGCGCGTGGGCTCCTGGGTGCAGCAAGTGAATGCGAAGATGTGTCTCAGTAGTTCGACACGAGCTCCTCCTTCCAGCCCGGGAGGGGTAAGCGTTGCTTGGTCTCTCTCGCCACCTTCAGGAGGTCTAATCCCCGCTTTTCATTCCTTCGCTCTCTTCCCTCTCTGTATTTGACATCTGAAATCCCGGTGAGCGCTGAATATGAGGATGGCGAGGAACGTCTGCTGTCGCTGCCCGGCGATTCGGGGCCCAGGGGAAGGAGGAAATCATTCCGATAGCCCGTGACTTATCGCTTCATTTATTCATGAGCCTGGAGAATTAATCAGTATAAAGCAATCATGAGGTTTTTGGGTTGTTGACGTTGCTCATCACTGCTCATTCGCTCGTTCATTCCTGCTGTCGCTAGATATCTTTTACTCTCAGCCTGGCTGTCCTTCCACCATCACGATGGGGCGGTTTGGTGCTCGTGTCATCAGGGGTCGAGTGATCGCGATTCGCGAAAGCACTGTTTATTGATGAAATGGCTACCTACGCGCTTTGAAACACAAATTCGACTCGGGTTGTGTTCCTTAGTGAACGTATAATTGATAGTCCTGAGGTTGCATGAAGGTTCGGCCGGAAGCCGGAATAATAGGTAAAAGTTATTCTCATATCATCATTATTATATTATTGCACGATTCGAAAATTACGTCCTCGGCCGCGCGAGTGTGCGCGAGCAAAGGTACGAATGGACGGCCGTCGCCGTCGTCGCCCGCAATGCGGCAAGTTTCTAACACAAGCTCTGCTATCGCCGCAAAATTCCACTGAACCCTTCTATTGATTGATCTCTATCGGACTGAAATCGTGGACTTCCTATGAACTTGATTCTACTCCTTCGTGTAATCCAACCCTGCAACCTGGTTCCCTGCTGTCCCGAAGTTATAATCTCAAAACACTGGGACCACTCGCCTGCGCTGCCCGTGAACGATGAAGAGAACAATGAACGTCACGTCCACGTTTACGTGTCTGAGCTGTTTCCATGTTGTGAATTCCGAAATTTACCACCATAGGCATGTCCGGTTTTGGGCGGCAATGTTTGGCATAGCTTGGCAACTTCTCCTGCAGCGAATTATTATCCAGCTGATTTGACCGAGGCGAGGGATTAGTAGAACAAGCGAGAGGACGGATAGCGATTGGCTGATTGATCATTGATTGGTTCCCAGCAGGTGCAGTTGAAATTGCAAAGGAGAGACCTCTCGGGCAAGAATTCGGCGGTTCGCCCCGGGCGGCACTTCCGGAGGGCGGCATTTTCGAGATCGACATTAAAAAAAACGGGTATTTTCGTGAAGATTTTCTAAATTTCTCGCGAAAAATATCCGGACAGGGGGCGGCATTTTGGTTGATCGCGACTGAAAAATGCAAATTTTCGTTGACCGCCCCGGGCGGTACCATGGGGAAGCACGCCACTGCCTGTATTTAAATGAATGCGGGAAGCCCCCAAGCGGCGATTCGGAATCTGGACCTCCAATCAATGAATGAATCAATCAATCAATCATCTGTCGAGGTTCGGGAGCATACGTGTAGCTACACAAGCAGGCGGGGTAGACAAGTATGAGGATGTTCTCAATGATGATGATCATTACGTGGAGGAGGAAAAGTTGGTGATTGGTGATGTTTGGACAACGCTAGAATCGTTTTGCTTGGGCGAAGTACCTCGACCCTGTTATGAGTACGATGCACTGTAAATTATGCACAGGGAAGCGCGACGAAATTCTGAAAACCGTGTCCGGCAATCCTTCGAATTTCCCCCTTACGATGCTTGATCATGGCGGCGGTAGACCCAAGCCATGTAATGCGCACTCGAGACCGCCAAACTCTGCCTGTTTCGGATCGGAAGTAGCCTCTTGTCCACTAACGCTAACTACAGTACGTCACGACACATGCCTGCGCCGTGGTTGATACAACCGTGGAAATCCGCGACTACGATATAATAATAATGTAATACAACCACCATCAACCAATCAGTCAATCGATCGAGCGATCGATCGATCACCATTCCGACAAGAGATCGAACCACCTTGTAGGACCTCTACATGCCACCTGAGCTTCGCTAGAGAACGATGCTTCTGTTTCAAACGTTTTCTCCGATCAATCGCAACGAAAGCAACGAGACCTGTACTGTGTGCAACTGCGTGCGAACGTGAGGAATCAATCGCCTCTTCCTTCTCTTCGATCGATTCTGACGAATCCTGCGACACTTTCCCAGAATATGCGCTTACTGTGGTACTCGGTGTATTGCCAGGAACGACTACGGAGTAGCAACAGCCTTCCCAGCGACGTGCATGCGGCTACAACAGCTAAAAAGAGTATAGCATGAAATTACTGTATCCCTCAATCTATCTCTCGGATTCCTTCCTGTCGGTGTCCGACTGCCTGTGTCGAGTGCAGAGGGTTCGGGTACTCTGCGGCGGTTGAGAACCACGCAACCGGAGAGGATTAAAGCAAGCATTGCGATCCATGTCTCTGTCGCTTCTCCGATTGCTGTTGTTGTTGTTGTTGTTGTTGTTTATACCGCTGTCCTCGTCGGTCTTGATGCTAGCCTTTGCTCTTCTCTCCGTCGGACCTTAATGGTGATCTGGGGGGAATCGCCGATTGAGGCGGACTTGGAACTCGGAACTCGAGCCAGTCCGCTATGCCGCGGTAAGTCCACTGGTTTTCAATATCTCACTTGCTCGTTATTCTCCGTGTGCGTAGGCTTCACTCGCGAGCTACGCGTAGAGGTTGAGCTTCCGAATGATCGGCTCCAAATGGCTGCTTGGGGAACTCCCTAATTCGACGCTTCCCACCGCCACGCATCGGTCTGGGGAACTTCCTCTACTTCTTGTGCCTGGATTCAAGGTGCAGCATGTCGCATGTATTGCAGAGCTCGGATTTCTCCATTTTAGGCTTCGCCGTCTCCGCTCGGGAGCCGATCGGTCCCGCGGAATGATGGTTTGTATGAAGCAGATTGGAAATCGACAACTCCGATTCTCTCGGATGCGTCGTAGTCACCCATTCTGCGCGTATCATTTACGGGAGGATCTCCCTTGGGGTCCCAGAGGGTGAGGTACGGCCACCAACATTTTATTCCTTTGCACTCAATGTGTCCCCGGAGGCCTCCATTCTTTGATGCGCTGAACTAAGAATAAGTGTTTGCCGAACTTACTTTTCCGGGATTCGTCTGGGGGAGAGCCTATGGCGGCCTTGCACGGAGAAGCTAGTAGATTCTTGGGGTTATCCAGTGGATTTGGATGCCTTCCACCCTTTATCCGAGAATTCCATCACTTCCACCGCGCATTATGTTCACGTCTTCTTCGTCCATGTTGGATGCTCCGTACAGCGAGTTCCCTTTAACCGCTTCCGTAGAAAAAGTCCATTGCCTTCATCGTGAGCTGGTTCCGGTAGTCCGCACGGTAGTCGCTTCAGCCATGGGGAGTTCTGTGATATCTCTGGTGTGTGACTCGGAATGCCTACGTATCCCGAAACTGGTTCTTGCAATCACGGTGGAGAAAACTTCCATGTTAGATCGAGGTGGCCCCCGGTCGAGCTTCGCCGCATTCAGCTCGACTATGGGCGAGTTGAATGCGGATTCCTTGTCTGACTCCCGGAGAATCCAGGATCCTTCGAAAAGGACAATAGGTCTCCATGTGGATTTTTTCCCGAGACAATCCGAATCCTGATCGGTGCGCACTCCTCCCGGTTCGTATTAGATGATCCTGTCCGCTCATCCTTTCCTTCTCCATGAGTGCCTATTGGTAAATTGACCAAAGCGTTCTCGTTAGGCAAGGTGTTGGACGCCATCTCCATGTTCATGAACCGTCGTGCATCCCTTTCCTGCACGCCTTCCGGGAGTTTCCCGCCCGAAGGCAATATGAGATGATTCAGATGTTCTTGTGCCGTAGAGCAATCGAGGCAATGCTGCTGCTCTCGTGGGTGTTGTCGGGTGATTCGTTTGGTTATCCGTGGCGGTGAAGCCACCGCCGCATTGCCGTCTTGATCGTGTTGCGGAAAGGGGAGAGGGATTCGTCGGCTTGAACTCTGATTGCTTATATCGTTGTTGTGAACGTTGTTGTCGGGATCGATATCGAGGAGGATGCTGACCTTGTTGATGATGATAATGCTCCTATTTACTCGAGAAAGCATCTTGCACGGAGCGGGCAGGCAGACAGACAGACTGGCAGGTAGACGAGCGAGGAAACGAGATCGGTCGGAGAGCAAGTTCCACCGTTTCTCGCCAGCTGCTGGTGTGTACTGCTCCTTCTGCTGGTGCTTCATGCCACGACCTTTGCTGCTGCTACTACTACTACCACTATGACTACCGCTACACAGAGCATTGAATCCTTGTTGTGGTTTACCCCCTAGGAGCTACTTACTTATCTTCTTTCACTATCTGTGCTGTTCGTTACACTTCGAGTACTGCTGTCTGCCGACCGTTGTAAGCTAGAAATACGGGGGAGATCCCCTCTCTGACCACCCCTGAGCATGGTGCAAACACAAATGAAGCAACCGATGTGGTGAGAGAGGAAAGGAGAATGCGGAAGCCAAAACAGATAGCCGCCTGGGATTAATTAGCCTCGTTGCTACCACAAACGTCATGGACTTACAGTGAATGAAATCGAGGTGATCAGGGTCACGGAACCTTCACCATCTCCACCGAGGATTGAATGCCTCCGTTGCTTGGGGAAGTGCGACGACGATGGAAAGTCTGTCCACTGGAACTTCCTCTCAATGTAGTGCGACATCATCGATCGATCGATAGATACATACATCGACGGATCGCCTCAAGGAACTCGCCGAGACGTCAGTCAAACATGATTGCGTCACGCAGAAAACTGGAAAACGCGGTCCACATGACCAAAAACGAGGACGTCTTGTTTTCTCATGCCGTACGTCGGCTCGGACAAGAGAAAGCATCTCGGCGTGCGATCGCAACACGGAAGCGCATGCATCTCATCGGAAGGAGTCTCGTGGAAAAGGAGGCTCCGAAAGAGGCAGAGAGGCATACCTTGAGCGAGGCGTGAGAGCATTTCAAAGAAAAAGAGCGAAGGGGCAGACAAACGAGCGGGCGGTCTTGCCGACGCACAAGCAGAGAATACAGCGCGTGAATTTCGAGAAGAAACTGCGGCGTCACCTTATCGTATACGATGAAGTAAGTTCTATTTGGAAAACATTCATTGTTTCATACTACCACCAATCATTACGACTTGGATTGTTCATGATGAATACTGTTGTTGTTGTTCTTGCTGCTCTCCACAATGAACGTGAAAAAAAGCTCTGCTTTCGGGTGCACGGATATCTTATTTGTTACTGCTGATGTTCATAATGGTGATGATGATGATGAGAATGACGATATTCACAATGACAGCCACTTCAGTGAAAACAGTGATGAAAATGAGCGCGATTCTTAAGATCTCTCAGCCAGTTCATAGTAGAGCACCTATACCCCCTCCCGTGTTCTCGTCTCGCCCCCTCATCCTGGTGTTTTTTCTGACCATCTTATCTTCGCCCTCTGAGATCGTTTTCTCTCTCCTTCTTCGCGGCGCTCATTTTCTAATCTCCGATGAGTCGAAATCAGATCATGACGGACATTGTTGGGGTTGGAATTGCTGTTTGTGTTCTTCCAAGACGAGCTGATGCCGTCATTGAATGAGAAAAGGCTGCGCGTTGGGAAACGGCCGCCCACCCTTTTTGACAATACGCAACTCACAAGAATCGAGGAGTTTACCTCTTCTGAAGACTGTGCGCAAAGAGAGCTTCAGCGTAACGACGCAGGCATGCGCTCATGTGAATGGTAAATCAATCTCGTGTCTGCTGCAAATAGGCGTATGAACACCCTTGATATGACGGAATCAGATTGACGTTACGGTGGCGGCTCGACTATCGCCCGCGCCGAATGTCACTGGGTGCATGAGGCAGAACCTTTTTATTCGACGACTTCTACTCCAATTCACTCGTTGTGGATCACGATCCAAGCGAGGCGACGCGAGACGGATCTGCGAACTAGGAGCTTGCACACGCTGGGGACGCCGGGAACTCCAGCAGCGTCTCTCCAGAGTCGCCTGTCCCCTCGGAATCATATTCTTCATTAGGACCGCATGACTTTGGAGTTTTCTGTAGTCAATGTTGTCGAGAGAAGCCTAGATCGTAGAACGGAAATTTTGAAATAGTGCACTCTGCTACACAGATCTCTTTCATCTTCTGCTACAGTCGATTCGGGGGAAATTTCGGAACAGCCATTGAATTTTCTGTCCCAGGGGTGCTTCACGTGCTTCGGGGTCGACTCGAGGCAGGGTCGAAGGGCTGACTGCTTGGATCTCCCTGTAAAGTAATGGAATTCAACAGCAATCTAGCTCGAGGTCGAATAATGAAACCTGCGCTGATTTAAGAACAATAGTTCGACTGAATCCATCGACGAGCGGGAGAGCTGCCGCTGAGCTCCATGGTTTTCGATAGGTATGCTAAATGCCGATTTTTCAACTGCATCTCAATGAGTATGGCTTAGTGGATGATTTGAGCACAAAATACAGCAGCGCGAGAGCACTACGGGTTGGTTGTGGGAATCCCCGCGAATGATTAAAAAATGAAAGGCAGAGTGTGGGTCATACCATTCTATCGAACCCTGGCTATTTCGGCAATCATGCTGCAGGGTGAATTCGACGCAATCGATGGGAGTGGGGAGAATTATTCGAAGCAAGCGTTGAAATCCTCACTTGTTTCCGAAATTCTTCTGAGAGGTTCTAGATCGAGACAATGATTTCGAATCCGTCGAAAACCCGACCGTCTCTGATCGCCGACGAGGAGGCCCGTTCTCCGGACCTCGTATGAAATCATACGGCATCGAATGAAATCCACCATGCCCTCCCAATATCCTTGAGCGGTCTCCGGACAGCTCTTCAGTGAATCTGAAAACGAAAGACCACATCTCTGCCCCCGCTCATTGATGACTTGACTAGCGAGATATCGGAAATTCTTACGATCTCACACTAACGCGAGTAACCTTTGAAGGTGAATTTATCTCATCGGCAAGTAAGTACGAAACCGTGTTTTGGGTTGTGGATTGGTGACGGTGGATTTGTGGCTGTAAAGTGTGCGCTTCGAGATTGGCTGCCTTGGTTTGTGTGTGAAGAAAAGAGGCAGCGGTATTCGAAATTGCGGTGCTCCGAATGTAGGAGATGAGCTACAGTTTCAGAAGAGAAAAGCGACTCGATTCCCGATAATAATCCATCCTGGAACAAGTCCCCTCCTTATCCAAATGACCCCTGAAAAATATCTCCTACAACTACAGTATTCCCGAGCGGAATTGTCGGCTGTCCGCCTCCCACCGAACTCAAGCGGAAAATAATGGACTTATAGTATCTCAGTCTCCAACTGTCCGATAGGGAGAGCATATCAAATCATCGGATGGATGATGTTCCCTCCAGACACCAGCGAATCGCTCGCTCAGAATCCCTGGAGTCGGAAAAAATTTCCAAAGTTCCTCATTTGCATCATAACTGCCATTCCAGTCCAATCCAGGGTAGAATTGACCCACACACGTTTATGAGCATACACTGTCACACGGTGATGGGCTTCGCACTGTGCAAAAGCAGGCACCAGGCAAGGGAAATGGATACAAGAACAACAACGTCAACTCTGCATAGTCAAACCTGTCAGTCGAGAAGGTTGACTTCCTGAGCATGGCTTCGGGGGCACGATGCCTAACTATCTGAATGCTTGCTTTGTAGGTGAACAACGCGACAGCTCGGACTCAAACTAAGAAGCCGTCTAACTCAGCAGGTGAGTCCGAGTTTCTGAGCCCGAGCTCCTATCGCTAAAGACCTTCGTTCTGAGATACTCATCTCATTCCGATTTTCGGGGAGGATGGTGGAAGTCTATCGGAGGCTTACGAGTCGTGAGGGCTTTTCCTCTTCCGGTTTGGGTTTTGCCCCCTCCTCTCTCGGTGCGATCCTTCCCTCAAAAAAAAAATACATGTACGCCTGGCTCCCCCGATCCCGACGAATTCCCTTTCGATCAAATTAACATTTGGACTTAATTTCCACAGCGAACATGGCTGCTGCCGCTGCTGCCGCCGCCGAGTTGCCGTTGGTTGCCGCGCTGCGAGGAGCCGCTCTCCAGAGAGGAAGGGCCAGCGCCGCCCTGGCGGCTCAACGTGGTAACGCCACAGCCGCCGCCGCGCAACTGGCGTTGGCGGCCGCCGCTGCGGGCAGACTCGCGCCTTCCCCTCTGGCCGCGCTGACAGCCGCCTATCAGCAAGCAGCTGCCGTCAATGATCCATTCCTCGCAGCCGCTGCCTACGCCAACGCCGCCGCTGCAGCTGCCGCCTCGAGTGGACAAGGTCTCCAGGCCAACTATGCCAACGCTTACAACGCAGCTGTAGCTAGGCAGTACGCCGCCGCCACCCAGCCCTCGGCTGCGGCTACAGCTGCCCAACTCGCAGCCGCCACCGGCTACCCGACTCACGGGATTCCGAACGCCGCCATGTATTACGCCGCTGCCGCCCAAGCAGCGCAAGCCAATGCGTCCGCGTATCCAGCAGCTGCTGCGGCTGCTCAGGCCCAGGCCGCGGATCCGTACCAACTGGCAGCCGCTCAGAACGCCGCAGCCATGGGAAATATGGCTGGATACGGGGTAAATACTCGAATGCTTAAATATCTCAAAGACTCTCGATCATCCGAGTTCTTATTATTCGCCAAATATATATATATCGCTCACCTCACGTCGCCCACCTGAGCTTCATCCTTGATCTAGGGCGGTCCCGTGACTGATTCCTTCGCCATCCGATTCCAGACGATCGCGGCACAAACGGCCGCAGCCCAGAACGCGGCCGCTGGCGCCCAAGTGGGTCAAGGCGCTGCAGCTGCTCAAAATAGTGCGGCCCAGGCCGAAATTCTCCGACGTCTGCAACATTCTCGACTGAACACGACTCTCCAAAACGCAGCCGTATACCGGAGCGGCTACAATCGCTTTACGCCTTACTAAATGTTAGCTCCATCACAACTATTTTTTTATTACAAATGTCATCCCGCGTTATAATTGTTATTATTATTATTTTATTACGAAACTACCAAATGTACTCGAAGCAAGGAATTTATCAGCACCAGGCCACGTCAACGGACGTCTGAGGTGTTGCGATGGGCTTGCTGTTCACCGATGACAGATTGATGAGTTGATCGATCCACCTGAGTTTGTATCACCTGTCAATCGGAAACTTCCACGGAGGAGTGGATATACTAGGTACTAAACGCATCTCTCGACTCCCTCACACATTTGAACAGACAACAGCACACGAACAGACGAACGTCGATACCTTCAACTACTTTAAGACGGAGATTTCTCTAGATACACGAAGATATCGATGATGGTGATGAATACGACGGCGATGATAACGATCAAGAGGGTTGACCCAAAACGTCGTGACGTGTGGAACGCCAGCGGCAGCACGACAAGGGCATGTGAAGGCGATTGAGGCTTGAATTGGCTAACTCGAAGCCTGGAACCAGTGAGCGACGCAGGAGATTTTCTACGATTGAGCAGAGGTTGCGATGACGGGGGTCCTACCTCGATGGCGAGTTGGAGCCCATTCTCCGGGTTGTCTTTCATCTTGTCTGATGATGGCAGCAAGCGTCTGATTTAGTCGAAACGAAACAAATCCGATTGGGAGTGTCTGAGAGCTGGTCAGGATGATGAGCGAGCTTTAGGCCGGATCAAGGGTCTCTCATCCTCATTTATGATCGACCCTCGATCCGGATCCGTGGACCACCCGTTTGCCCGCTGCCAACAAATCATGTCTCATGGAAAGCCTGTTCCGGAACTCACGTGTCTTCGATTCCCTTTGTTATCATTGTTATCATGGTTTTGTTAGTACCGACATAATGCCTCTCATGAGCCAACGATCGTTGCCACTTCACGATCGATGTCGATTCCTCCTTTTGACACCTAATCACTCAGTAAGCTACGCGCGATATCATACTCCGAATCTCAGTTTTGTTATCATCTTATCTTCTATCGATAGGCGATGCTTAGACAATACGGAGCGACGCTAGAAAGGGTAATTCAGTTCCGCGAAAAGTTGTTGTGTCATGCCTCCGCCCCCCTTCCCCTCGACGACCTCGCCCGATTGTGCAGCAAGAAACGAAATTCATCCTGACGCCCCGAATCAAGTACTCCTGGCCAGGTCGATCACTCGAAGTAGCACGGGGCGGAAATTATTTCACGCACGGGAAAGTCGCACGATGCTGATCGACGCTTAAACGTCTGATCCAGCCCAACCCACTCATGTGTTCGAGATTCGGTGAGAGTGATTTAACTTTCTCTCTCACCGTTCGTACTCCGCGTAGTGTGTCGGAAGGTGTACTTAGTGATCAAGACAAGCTCAGTTTCGATCGCACCAGGACACATACAACGAATGCCAATACTCTTTTTCAAGTTCACTTCAACGCCTTTCATTATATCGATCGACGGCTCGTAGCTCTCTGTATTCAATCATTGTGAGCTCCATACCGTTAAACTGTGTTCTCTTCTCCGCTTTTCGGAATATTCTGGATAAGATTTTCATCATCAATATCCTCGATAGCGGAATGATGACTTGTATTACGATTGAGATGATCAACGAAGCACGTGCTCCCCGTCTGTTCCTTTCACCATCCATCGAGTGATACTTCCGATCACACATCCAACAAAGCACCCAATCCTTTGATCGTTCCACCAATCAACGCCATGATGAAAATACCCACCCATGCTCAAACATGCTAGTCTGCTACGTCGGTGATTGAATCAATTTTTTTTCTTTAACGAGATTCGTTTCTCGACTTCGTGCCGTAGGCCAAAGGAGACCATCCAAACCGAGCCGCAGCTGATTTCTGCAGCGCTGGAAGCCGAATCGACCGGAAATGAACGATCTGTGGTCATTGTTCTAAAACCACACTTGTTCACATACCGTCTTCGACAGCTGAGCGCCGACCGTACGGTTGAAAAGCAAACAGGCTCAGAATTTCAGTCCGCTGCGACCTCAGTCCATAGCGATCGGTCATCATAGCTCCGCCGCGGTTATCACCATGCGAGCTGGCACTCGCCCGGGGTGGGAATGGGAACCTCGAAGTTTCTTCTTTACATCAAATAGCCCCTCGAAAGCCTGTCTAGTTCTGTATTCTGATAGAGATCCCTCATTATCTGAATGACATCAAGGGAACTGGAGTTCACTTCTACAACGGCATCCGAACTCAATTAGAGGAGGAGCTGTCTCCTCGAACGAATGAAGAAAAATGGATGAACTTCTAGAAGCGAGCTCGCAGAACCAAGTACGCGATACAGTATAGACCTCGGCGAATAGATTGTGTGTAGAAAACGACGGTTCTGGAAATTAATGCAGGACAGACTGTCAGAGAGGAACTACGGAACCAACGAGCGGAAGAAAAAGTTCAGGGCACTGGCCTCGATCGTGTAAATCAACCCACATGAGGTGAAACTTGGAGGACGGATAAGAGAGAAGCTCGTCAGTTCCTTAGCATTACGGAGCAGGATTGGCCCGAATAGACAAACCCGACTAGACAATTAGTAGAACATGCATTAGGCAGCTGTAGAAACGTCGCATACGAACTTGAAGAGAACGCCATGAAGAAAAGGGAGCTCAGCTCCCCGGTAAAAAATATATACTATATCGTACTTGGTCCCGGGGATCCCTGGCAAGTCGTTGGCACCCAGGCCATCCCATCTTTGCGGTCGCCCGGAGTCCTCCGACTAAACATAGGAATAGGCTATCGCGCTGTTAAGATATCTCGGTACGGAACGGTCGTAACAAACCAGATTGAGGCGGAACGAAGGCTCAGATGAAAAAATTGAACCGTTGTCGCTTGCTTCAGCAAGAGCAGCTTTCACTTCTGGATTACAACCTATTGAAGTTGTCGATACTAATGACGGCGATGACCGACTTCCATAGAGATTGGAGCCGAGCAGTCATTGACAGAAGATGGAGCCCGAGGTCGCTCCGGAGTTTGATTTGGCCATGATTCCGTGAATTGCGACGCTTGTTCCAAGAGAGCGAGAACCTCGAGAGAACCGCAGAATGAGTATCCTTCACGGAGTGGTCTGGGCATTGTTCAAAGAACTTCAGGGGCGGGCTCTTTCGCATCGAAATGTCAAATATCGATCGAGATGCTAGCCGATTCGAAACCTTACTCACTCAGCTCCGCGCAGATTGGACGGAGGTTGCGAAAGCCGCTCGTCGAATCTCATTGTGGCGCATCGAGTTCAAACTGACCGATGGTGACCGGTTCCACCGTCAGCCATGTTCTCGCGTAGCCATCTCTTGTATAAAAGATAATCTCAAATTCTCTCGGCGAACTTACATACACTGTGTTCATTTTTATTGGGTATAATGATGATGATAACGGTAATAACTCCCAGGACGACAAGTTTGACGACAATTAATCCGAACCAGATGCGTACATCGGATGGTGGATGACTAGTCTCAACGTACAGACAGGCGGTCATTTTTCACGAATCGCGGATATCCGTCGGAATATCATGAAAGATACAATATTTGAATGAAGTAAGACGAAACGCTTGATCCCTCTGAAAGAAACACTGAAGGACGAACGGCTCCGAGTATTCTACCCGAGAGTCGAAATACCCAGTACCAAGAAAATGGAAGAGTCTTCAGCCCTCGCGGTGGGAATCCGACCTCATCGACGCCCGGCGGGGGTCTCGATCGACATTATCATGAGAAGCATAATTCACACGACAAGAGCGATGAGAACTATCATCATAGAACATGATGACATTATACCCAGCGAAAACGAGTGTGTGAATGTGTGTGTGTGTGTGAACAGGAACCAGGCGATATTTTGAGCGTCACCATATGAAATAACCAAAACTTGGTATCTATCATGATAATAAATACGATTCGGGTCAAAACACCGAGATTCGTTCTCTCTCAAAGCGTAAGATGTTTCAACAGACTCATCGTCAGATAACTCGACAGCGAACTCGATCCAATCTCGGACCAGGGAGCAGGACTACTCCTTATTGCTCACCATTTACCTCTCTTGCGCAGTGAATTCTAGAATTTCCTCCAATATGCATTGTGATGCATGAGATGTTGAATAACCATCAAAACAGGTAGAACTGGACCGTTACTTCGGAGGGAGGTCTCAGAGTAGAGCAGCCACTGGAAGATGCAGACGTATGTACATCTGTAGAGGAAGTCGACAGAGACTTCTCGGCAAGCTTCCGTGGTGGAGGAGCTTCGCGAGGCTGAGCCTTCTGTTCTGATCCAAGGAGCCGAAGAGGAGAGAGGAAGGGATTCGAGTTTAAGGGCGGCAGTCACCTGGACAGATAAGTTCGCGTTTCGTAGAGTCTCGTCAAACGATAATCTGAATAAACGCGAGAACTCTCCAAGCAACGCGAGATCTTTAGTCGACAGCGTAGACGATGGGTGCCCTAGCGTGTTGCTCATTCCGATGTTTGCGTCCGTCGGAAGTTCACTGCTCATGCTTAATTTCCAGGAATACAAGTGAAACTCTCTCCGTGGCGGTCTTCCGGTCGGAGGATCCCAAGCGAATGATGATTTGTGATCGAAGGTCATCTGAACACTGCACGAATGATTTTCTTCATGTATGATTTTAAGTGAGGAAGATATCCGGAGAGTAAACTTCTCTCCTGCACGGGACTACGGTGCCAACCGAGGGTTCGGGGGGTTATTTCCGCCATGAGCTCCAGAGGGCGTAATCACTGGATGTCTCCACAATAATTGCTGGTGGAATAGCAGAGGCGATTCTCCCGGGAGTTTGATTTGGAGCGATAGGGCGATTATCCGTCCGATGCTCCCGCTCATTCACAATACCGCTGATTGCATTAGCGCGTATGGCAGCGTTCCCGCTCTAACACCGATGAGTGCTCGTCTTCCCTTCTGTATGCCACCGTTTTTTCTCCCTCACTCATTCTGACGCGGTGTGCTTTATTCATCACGGATGAACTATCGGGTTACGATCCTTGGTAGCGAACGAAGTTTATCGATGGATGATTGAAGCATCTGTTTCCGCTGCCGGAAAGGGTTCATTCTAGCGGTCGATTCGCTTCGTACAAGTTGCCGAACCTTCAACCGTCGTGTGGTCAGAGGTCAGCGCATGTGTCACCCCTCGTGTGAACGAAAGGGAACTCTTGAGGCCACGTGAATCGTGGGAACACACCATGCCGCTGGGGCGGGGGAGTCTCGAGTTTGATTCCCGCTTCCGGCGGGAACTCCCCACGGAAGCAGTGCTTCCGGCCTCGATCCCTCCAGATACATTCATCTGCTCTCTGAATGCGTCCTCGAAGGCCATGTCGTACTTGATATCCGAGACTTCGAATCTGAGCTGTGTCGTCCCGATCGACGAACTCCGGCTTGTCGATCACCCGCCAGAATACACAACGAACAGGCATGAGGACCAACATTCCATTCGGTGGAGCAGGCAGGCCCCTTGTGCTCATCTCCACGAAATTACAACAGTGCGATCACCCTTTGGAAATACTCAGAATTCGTCTCCGTTAAATGATTCGCGATGATGGGAGCTCATTCATGAAAAAAGCTCCGAAAAAATCTCAGGCCCTTGGCGAAGAGCGTGGATCTCCATGCAGATAGCGTCGGTGAGTCTTTCACCGGTGCTCCCTCTCGAGCGACAAGGATATTCCCTGAGCTCTCCTGATGTAATACTCCCGTTTCTCGTGCCCACGGAGCCCTGATGTAGCTCTGAACGCCCCGCAGTCTCGAAAGCTCTGGTCAGATCCGATTTTTTGAATGATCCACAAATATTGTATGACCAGAATCCTCCGCGGAGCGAAGATTTTTACATCCTGAAAATTCCGAGGTATCTACCGGGAGGACGGACGGTGACGCCGCATTACCCTTTTGGGGCACAAGCTGTTGAGGAGCCTTCAGTTTTTTTTTTTCGAAATGCTTTGCAGCGAAAGTCTTGTGGCGCGTTTATGTCGGAGTCCTATTGAGTCCATCGAGTATGATTTCGGGACTTCCCCAACTAGAAAGGAGTATGGCATGCTTGAATACTCGATGTGGTTCGGAGCTCCCGTCAATCTCACAGGACTATACAGGGGAAACATCGGTGGATTCTCGTCATCGTGCTCCCCGAGGACCCTCTGAGTTGATAGTTCCTGCTTCGAGCTCGGACTTCCAAGTAGACAGGACATACGAATTGTTGATCGTTCCCGATCTCGGGAAGTGTTCTGACGTCCGATGACGATTGCGGCACACCATGAAACGGCCCGCGACCGAGAGGAGGGCTCGGTTTCCAGTTTCGTCTTCCCGGATTCCTGAGAGCACGCTTCGTTTCTCCACAGCGGAAATCCCACACCGTTTCCCAAGCGGAGTCGAACACAAGGGTATCGCTCAATCGTCGGCGACCATTGCCGGTCGGATCCGCGAGTCGACATTCGGAGGGGGAATCCAAAACGGATTCGCAAGTTCGTGTATGCTCTCCGGCAGGAGTACCCTCCCGGCCGCTTTCGAATTCGACTGCAAATCTGTCCTTCACTTTATTCGACGTCAGATCCTCACCTATATCTCTTCTCGGCGACTTTTTTAATGGCCCGGGGGAGGGGGCAAATCATCGAGACGTGCTACTGTACTACTGTTCGAAATAGTGGAAGCTTCCTCTTCCGATTACACGGTCACGAAACGGGTCGTGCTCACGACCACCGTCCGAGGAGCAGAATAATATTTCTCGACGATACTGTTCCTTTCATACTTTGGCCTTTTCATTCCGAAGTCGATGGTCATCATCGTGATCACGGCGATCGATGGCCGTGATCGCCACGAAAAAGAATTCGGAATTTCTGCACGAAGCTTTCTCTCCCGGCTGACAAATGTCCCATGATACGGGGGGAGGGACGGTTGCGAGCAATCGTCTCCCTATATTGTTGTAAAACGCAAAAATTATCAACTTGCGCAGCAACTCCCCGAAGGTCTCGACCCCATCATCCGATGTCTATGTAGCATGACTCCGAGTTGTGTAATCACTCGTTTCCTTCCCCCCGACGCTGTGAGGGTCTGGAGTTCGGAGGAGCATTTGTTCGCGGTCGATTGAGTTCGCGGCTCCGTGAGTTCGATTGTCTCAAAGGTTGCCTCGAGCTGTGAAAGTTCCGCGAGCGGCAGTCCGTCAACCGACCCAACTCATGACTTGACTTCGAGCGTCGAGAAAATCTCACGGAGCCGATGGAGTTTCCGAGGGCTCGAGTGGAAGTCAGTGGAAGGGGCGATTTTTGACATTCCCGGAAGTTCGCGGATAAATGCGGAAGTTTGCTATCGTATGCCTTGGCAGAAAGCTTATTTTTCGCATATGGCAGCAAATATCTCATAATGGTTTCATTGAGTGGACTGGGAGAAGCATGAATCGGAGGTGAGCGCGATTCTGCGGAGTGAGTCTCCCCGGCGAAGCAGCGAAAATCACAACAAGATCCACGGAGCATCGCTACGGCATAAAACGGAGCGGGCTGCCGACTCGCAAGATCCTCATAAAACTTAGCTTTGTTCCATCGACTATCGACTTCTATGGAATCGGCGGCGGACGTTTTTGTGCTCGCGTGATGACCAGCAGCAAATTGCTCCACGACGACATCAAAGAGGTCGCTCGTTCCCATGGAAACGCTGAAACAGACCAGAGAACTAGAACCCTAGTCCGGGTTATCGAGGAAAAATATGCGGCGGATTACAAGTGAAGTCCGACTCGATATGGATGTGTATAAAGGCGGAGGTGGATTCTGAGCGACTGTCGTAGCGACGGAGAAGATCAGACGTCAGATGAAGAGGTGGGTTCCCTCAGCCGAGAAGTGTCCCGGTCAGCTATTTATTCCGGGTGAATCCGATTCATGCTTGGATCGCTCCGGGAATCAAACCTGGCATTATTATAAGCGGCAGGATGATACATGACGCAATGACCACCAGAAAAACGCGGAGCCAACCGAATCGGTACAAGATGCGATGGGAATTTTCGGCACTCCGAACAGCTGATTCGTCAGGTGCGCAACAGATGACACGCTACACATTGGGAGGACGAGAATCGAATCCTAGCAGAACAGCAGCCTATGCGTCGACTTAATAGAGTGAACTTGAGATCTTGATTGAGTGACCTGCATGGAGGAAACAGAGCATGAGGAGGATATTTGCGCTTCTATTCCCCCGGCAGACTTCCCCGATACTGCGTCGCCTTTTCGGCTGAGATGTAGTCGTAACACTGAAGGAGCTCCACTGCGGGTCAGACTCGAGGAGTCTTTGGAACAATCGCTGACACATGGTCGGGAGTTGAGGCTCAAACTTCTCGAGTTTCTCTCCGATTTCGGAAAGTTTAGATAGCGAAAAAACCCGTCGGATTGCATGTTTCCTCTTCCGGAATTCATGACTATCACTCCTCGATCCAGTCTCCTTTTAAATCTCCGCGCTTGAAACTTGTGAGCCTCTCGATACATTCTCTCCATCACAGTAGTACGTCTGTCTCGATTCCGCTCGGACCCTCAGCGAGCGAAGAACATTCCAGCTCGACCGTGACTTGAGCAGGAGTATGGGCTCAGATTGCAGGGAGAGAAAAATGAAAGAAAACGCAGAAAATGTCCACAGTTATTGTCTGATTGTCACCCAGCGCGGGGGAGGTGGCCTTCTAACGCCTCGGCGGATTCCTCCGTTCTTACCTCTGGCCGACTGACCATTACCAAAAATGACATGTACGAGCTGAACGAAGCCATCGGGCATGCTCATCATTCGAAGCTTATTGGGGTCGCCGTCGAACTCTGAACGACGAACAAAGTACCTACACAGTTTTGTCTTCTCGTCCAGATATGTCATTGACTTTGTAGGCCAATTTTGAATTCAGCGCCTCGTGAGGAATCAAATTACGAGAAATCCTAGATTTGCCAAACAGGCTTCACTGTCACATCGCGGAGGATTCGGAACCCCGTATCGTCTCGGGTACTTATCGCGAGGCGGAATTCACTGAAATCGATTAATTCGGATGAAGAGTTCTAAATCTTCTTTTTTTAACCTTGTATGAACTTTTCGGCCCACGGTTCACCACCCGGTGGGGAAGAGCGAGATTTGATCAGAGGGCGAACAGTGAAAATCGCGGGGAAATCGATTCTCATAAGCCGCAATCGGAAGAGTGAAATATTCTCATGCCGAGATGTCGTTGTACCGCCGCTTTGGTGTTTCGTCATATGATCTGACCCCTCCGTCTCCTTCGGGTATTTCCCGCGAATCGTCTCTCCTCCGCGTACTATCTCCATTCTCCTCCGGAGACCACCGATTCATGGCGACGAAACGCGCCGCCGATAATAAGCGATGACAGACGATGGTTCGGCGTCGAATGCCGATCGAATGGTTCGAAACTTCTGATACTCCTCGTTGGATGTCTCAGAAAACCGCGGCGCTGATTGACCGAAGGGCTCCTCGGTGTCATCCCGAGGTTTTTGTTGTGGTGTGCGGGAAAATTCCAAGTTTTCGTTTTCTCGCGACCTTGCACCGCGTCTCCCTCGCCTCCCGGAATTCTCTCTTACCGAACGACCAATGTGCTTGGCAAGCTGGATGTTGCCAGCGAATCAACCAGTCGGAAAGAGCAACAAGCCGGCGGGTAGCAGCTCAAGAATTCGCGCTGAGCGTCGCATCACTGGAATAAACGACTTTTCAGCCTGGTGATAATTTGTGCTGGAAGTCGGAATACGATAGAGCATCACGCGGGCGTATTCGTGCGGTTGAGTGGAGCGTGCTAATTACGGCGAATTCTTTGTTGATGTCTGTTCGAGACGTGGAGCTCTCGTGCCTATCATCTGAATCAGTGAACTTGCTCAGGAAGCTGGAGCTCGATCAAGTTCAAGGGACTCTGCCTCTGTGACCAGTAACTTTGATGGCTTGATTCGGGGAAACGGTCCCCACCGAGGACAATTCAGGTGAGCGATTTCGCTGATTCCTGGGAGCGCATTGAGCGTGGCGTATCCCCTTTACCGTCTCGAAACGACATCACACGCTTCTTCGCTCGGACTTCGTGATTGGACTCTGAGCCGATACGACAAAGACAAAAAAAATACGACAAATGTCTCGGTGCACTGTCTTCAGAGAGCTCCCGACGACCATCGTCTGTTGCGTACCCGCGGATTCCACCCGAAACTCTCTCGCCGTCTAAATCACTCAGAGTATGTGTTGTGATATCTGGAAATTCAAGACTGATTGAGTCGGAGCCTGACATCCTGACGATAGCCGTCATCCGGGCTCTCCATCCGAAAAGCTCAGTGAGCTCTCATCCGAGTGCCCTCGTTTGAGGAGCTGCAGAGGTTGTTTCCGCTTCCGGGGATCCATCCGCCCTTTTCCTCGAGATCTGGGAACCCGAAGTTGAATTTCTGTGGGTCTCTTCATGAATCCTGAACACTGTTAGTTGAGTATATCTATAACTCAATTTTCGGCCTATCAAAGAGTTCTATAAAGTTACGACAGAAGGAATTCGGGGAAATGAACTTTGCGGGGAGGCAAGGATGAATCCATCGGTGCTAAATCTCGAGGCTGAACTCCCCGCTGCTTCTGAGAGAGCAGAGCGTGTTTTCAAAACACCCGAAATCGAAACATTCTTTTCGGAGAGGATGCTTAGTTAGCGGCTAGGCTTAACCATGAATTCCTTCAGTTCCCTTCAATGGAGATTCTCTCACGGAACGGACATTCTTCCGGTGAATTCTTCATCAAGTTTCATCACATTGAGTGAGCACAGAGTTCTGGCAGGGTTTGAAGTCAGTTTCTGGCTGCGGGTATTCTTATTCAGTCCCTTGGGAAGGTTTCAGATCTCTCTGTAAGGCGAGGGGGAGGGGGCAGGGAAGTACCGGGATTTATTTCTCCACTGACTTGCCTGGAACGCTCACATGATAATCGCTCCCAGCAATAACGGTCTGCCCTCTAGTAAATAATACCATGTTCTAGTGTTTGTTCAGACCTACAGTTGCTGGATACGTCACGTGTTTCCAGAGGCCTCATCTGCCGCGGCGGCATCAAGCTAGCAACCCGCGACGTGACTCTGGCTTCCGTCCTAACATTTTCACGTTAGACAACGCGTGACCATAGGCGCGAGAAAATATTGTGGGCGGATTCCTGACGCTTTCAATGAGTCACTCGCGTAATGGATACCGGCCAGGAGATTCTCTTGCGGTCTCATCCGTTGTCTGTCTAGTCCTTCAGGTAAACGCGAATCGAACGTTCTGAGTTGTACGCACTTCCGTCAAAATATTGAGCTCGGAAACGAGACTTGACTGCGATCGCTCCCGGTGAGGGGAACCTGGATGGGCATGGAAGAGACTCGGGGAGTGTTTCTGCGTCGCGCCGTGTAGCTGCAAGGAAAATGCAGTCTGCGCTCGATCTATCCTGGGAATCGCGTTCGTAGCGGTGTTTACAAAATTCGTTGTCCTGAGCCGCGCACTCCGAATAACGGCCTCGCTGGTACATCGACTCATGGATAGCTCTCCAGAGGAATGTTGTCGTCAGTATGAATTTCGTAGCAATGCGCGCGCGTAGTGCGGAGCCGGCGCGCCGCGTTTTTGAACCCTGCGACCTCTTCTGGGCAACGGGATTCCATCCCATGGGGATCCGAGAACCTCTGATCTGCAAACGGCCCACCAGGGCCATGGAATCCTTGATCCGGGGGAATTCGGGCTGTTCCTCCACTATCCCCATCGCCGGCTCGGAAAGTTCCGTGGAAGATTTTTACGTGGAAGTTTGTTTACCGTTTCGTCGGACAGGTCTGTGAATGCGCCTTGACTGAGGCACATGCCTACAGACTTGAATCGACTCCTGATCTCAGCACGCTCGGTGATTCTAGAGAAAAGACTACAGCGCTTGTCGGACTCAGAATGCTTTCCCGTTCTTGCCGCTTCTACGATTCTGGCGTCACTCTCTGATATGACGTCACTTAAAATGCACTTCGTCACAGAATATCTGTGCTAGCGCCAGTTACGCGAACTGGGAGCGCTGCCAAGCAGGGCAGCTTCCGTCGGAGTAAATTGGGCGCCGACCTGGGAGATATAAATATGTACATCAGTCCCGAATCCCGAATGATAATTCCGTCGAGTATTCCTCATTCTTCTCTGCTGGAATGCCCGCTCCGAAAATTCCACTGCGACTCGAATATCAGAGGGGCAGAATTGCGCCGTATCGCTCGGGACTGCGAGGCCCGCTCCCGGAGGAGTCTCGCAAAGGCTCAGCGTCGGTCTCGATCCTTTTCCTCGATCACTGGTAGTATATCCGCCGTGGTCTATCGAACATGAGCAGCGAGGATCGATGCGCAGCGGTGACCATAGCTGCCGCGTCACCTACAAATCTCAATCTATGCCGAGCTGAAGTTTTCCCGAATCCAGTCGACAGCAGAGCACGGAAGCTCGCGACGAAATATTTGACCAGAAAACAGCGAATGAAGGGACGCCGACTCCTACGCCGAGGAAATGTAGGAATCATTGTCGTGGAAAAAATGCAGCCAGGAAAGGAAAGCAGAATGATCACTCCCGGTTCCACTGGATTGAAGACGTAACAAAAAATATCATCAGCTCTTTGAAATTGTATCTGTGGCCAACGGAGCATATTCTTTCGTTTATTGCGTCTCTTGTTGGAATCTGACACCCTCGTCTTCCGCGCGCCGCCGTATTCCCCTCGACTTATTTTTGTTCCCTCTCGAGTTAGGCTCGAACCTCGTTGTCAAATCCGACATCCACGCCGAGCGATTTACCTCCGGGAGACTTCCGCGTACATTCTGCAGATGCCTTCGTACGCAGCGAGAAGCGACTTGAACTCCGGCCTCTTTCGTGATACCCGATCTGTTATCATAACAAGAGCGCTAGTGCTGTATCAGTTATTCAGATCTTTCTGGATTAGGCAACAGCAGTGGGCACTTCCTCGATTCGTCAACTACCGGCGGCGAAGTATCATTCCGCTGGAGTCGAACGTTCATTCATAGAATGTCGAGTCATAAGCGGAAGTTATGCATGACAGAAGAGCGTTACCCTCCAACGATTTGAATTAGACTACGAGAAATCGATTCACGACTTACTCAACATCTTGCTTAGCATGGCCATTCGGCAGCCGTGGATTCAATTCGGGTGGCTCCTAATGAATTTTGACGCACTACTCTGAAAATAAGCTGAAATCTGAAGCGTGTGAATCGCCAGAAACTACGCGAAACCCTGAGCTCATATGAAGCACGATATCCCAGCAGCGGAATTTTCGGATGGCGAAAGTGTTGAGACAGCTTGCGGCTAGGATGTCCTAGCTCTCACCCGCGTGGCAGCCAGCGATCGAGTCATGAGACACTCAGGTTTCGTTAGCCGCACTGGCAGAAAGCGCGGACAGAAATTTGATCCCCGATATCGGACACATAAGGAATTATCTGGAAGTGACGTCGTTGGATTCACGGAGGATTTATCTAGGAGTGACGTCTCGAAACCGATCGCCGACTTTCGATGCTCGGGGCAAAACCCGAAACCTTGGAGAACAGGATGCCGAGCTTCTATATTATCGCTGGTACTTCGAGTTATTTGATTCGACGATGTCGTGAGATATTCTGACCAGGGTCGAATCTTTCAAAAAGACAAAGCAAAACAGAAACGGCGGAGATCAGCAGCAGTCGATTCCGGACGGCGCCTCATACTGTGTTACTTCTGCCGGCTGAATCCGTTTTTGTTTTCTCTAACGCCTCGAATCCCTTTATTATTGCTTTAGTCTCACGCTGTTCTGGCTCGAAACCCAAACATTCCGAACACTGAGTCTTGTTACACAATACCTCAATTCCCAGAGCAGTGGTGTTTTTGATGATTTGAACTCCAGAAAACGTGAGAATGAGCCCACCCTTGAGCGGCAAGCTCAATGTAACTGCATTCCCCCTCCTCCAACTTACAAATATCAGATCGACCCCATCTGGACCGAGCCGAGACCATTGGCTTTCATGCGAATTCGAGTTCGCGACTTCCGCAGGATGCTCCAGAAACCTCGCGTTGCCGGGCAATACTGAATACTGACTTGGTGGCAGCGACTGAATTTCCGAACAGCTGATGATTGCGGAACCGTGCTCCATGGTCGGCGCGCTTGCAGCTTTTGAAAAATGGCACCGCTTTGAACGTCTCTGGTGTCACGCGTTGATCGCTTTGGGATCTGGAAGAGCCGACTCCGCATGCTGTTCGCCATCAGACTTCGTCGACGAGCACAAATCTGTCAAAATCCGCTGAGCCGGGGTCGAAGAGCAAGGGGAGACAGAACTAAATTAGCGTTGTATTCGTCTTCGAGCAACATTTCCTGCCATTTAGCTTCATTCTCGGAATTATCCAAAAACTCACGAAATGCTCACCGACCGCGGTTGGTTCGGTTGAGGATGCAGAGCCGGGAGACCGAGTGATCACAGGGACTCGCAAGGAAAGCTTCAGGAAATCTTCCGGGGAATCCGGAGTACGAAATCTCGTTGATGCTTCGGAATCCCAGAAGCATATCGGAAGGGAATAGAGAGAGAGAGCCTGCAGCACGACCTGAAAGCTGCGGTTGGCGGAGCGCCGGAAAACGTCGCCAAAAATTACCCCTCATATTTTAGTTCATCCCATTTTACGCAGACGACATCCAGACGGATTTCTTTCCGAGCTTAATGCGTGAGGCACTTGTGACACACAAGATCGTTCTCAACGTTCCGTTCCTCCCTTCCTCTGTAAGTTGACTTTCTCCGGCTCTCATTTCGCTTATATAATACTCGTCAGCCGCTAGCTTTTCCGGCATCTTTAAATACGGATACTTTCGGCAATCGTTTAAGCCGCGACAGCCAGGCTTCGGGAGAGGCATCGACACGATCCGAAAAATTCCGTTCGGATTCCATGTAGGTAGTAACGATTCCTCACTCGGCTCGCTGCCTCGCGTTACGCGAGGTGGTCGCACGATGCTTCCTTTTTCGATTGAGAGAATGGACATAGATTTAGCGTCAAATGTCCGATTCGGCGTCTGAGATGGGCATCCGGCGTCTGAGATGGGGATGATCTTCGAGCTGTCTACCGCGGATGCAAGTCGGAAACGTCAGAAGACATTCGTCCGATCCCTAGGCTCCGATTCCGTGGGTGATTCTCCTGAGCCTAGGGTGGTATCCTACCCGGATAATCGTTCCGCTGTGCTTCGATGATCGCTGTCGAGTTGGGCGTCGCGTCTCGAGAATCGGCAGAAACTTAAATAAAACTTCCATACCGATAGCATGGAGCGTGCCTTTGCATTAACATTAGCGTGCTCGAGATGATTCCTCGTCTCGGTGGAAGTTTCTGAGAGTTCTTAACAAGCCACAGCCGAGTTCATCCGGGTCCGCAAGGAACCAGACCGATCACGATAATGGAGGGACGGAAACTTTTCTCCAATACGGCCAAGGAAACCTTCTCTGACTAGTAGATACGAAAACTATCCACCGCGACGGTCTGCACGAACAAACTGCCCCAGTTTGCTGCCTCTAAGCAGGCATGCAGAGGAATTCGAAAGTTTGGGATGCATAAAATAGAAGCCTCTCGTGAAGAAGACATACGTCCCGCCGCCGAGAGCTCTGGCTCATATCTGCGAAAATGAAACAACGCGGACGCGTTCCGCGTGGAATTGGACCGAGCAAGCTTGCGTCGCCGTCAAACTCGAGAACATTCCGATGCATTACGGAAATTTTAGTGTTTGCGATTTACATTCCGCAGGTTCCGAGAGATGGCGAGGCGTGGAGCGACGTAAGTGCCGGAAGTTTCGCGGTCCGAGGAAGTTGTCACTGAATGATGCAGCCAGCTCCCTATATTTCTTTTTTTTTACCAGCAAACTCTTCCGAGCCGCCCCTGCTGACGCCCGAATACCACGTTCAGCGATTAACCGTTTTTGTGACCACTTCACGTTGGACAGCTGAATGCCCGAATGAGAGAAGCCGCAGTGGAAAGAAAGAATCTTTCTGGAGTTTTGACCCGGGCTGAACTTCCGCTTGAACGAGTGAGACGGGAACACTGAGCAATCAAGACTTCTTTGTTTCGACGTCATTGTTGTCGCTGCTAAACACGGGATGTCTCTAAAATAATCGCGTTTCGCGGAGAAGCCAGAGAATCTTGGAATCACGTCGACGTTTGAGGCGGACGTTAAGTTGAGAGAATTCCTACGTACGCTTCGAATACGATGGGAAAGCTTTGTGGGAAGTGAGTCTGTGGGTCAGGTAATAGTTATGAGCGGCGAGAGCCCAAGACTTGGCCTTTTCTTGAAATTCGCGGGGTGTATAAGGAGTAATGCGAACGAGGTGTTCGACTCTCATCAAGTGAAAGTTTGCAGAGATGTTTTCAAGATTCCACTGAAAAGCGAAACTTCTGCGCGAAGGAATGCATACAAGAGTTGGAGCAAATAAACCTGACAGAAAACCATTTTTATTGACGCGCCTCATCCCATGGCGGTGAGCGCTGGAGTGAACGATCACGAGCACTTGATGACCGAATATGGTTTCTACTCCCGAAAATAGGAGAAACCTTGAAAATCACCAAGGAAAAATATTTCGATATCGGCGTATCATCGCAACGCCGAACATTCTTGATTTGGTGCGATGAAAGAGTCGGCCATATGTACTTGACACTTGTGAGAAGAGTCGTCACAATAGCACGGATATCACGCGATCGCCGTACCTCGGTTGGAGCGACTTCCGATAATTGTGGGTTCCCTACACGGATGATGGACGGTATTGCTTCGGACATGGTAATGCCTAAATTCACAGCCGCGTCGGATCATGGAATAATCAAGCGATTAGTCAAATCAATTGACTCGTCCATAAAGGCACCGTGTCAGTTTTTTGCATAGGAAAATGGAATTCCGGAGATTCGGCGAACGTTTCACGTTTCCTGTGTTTAAATCACTTTTTCCATATCCGACGGAAGGCTTCGCCGTGGTCGGCAGGCCGGCTGGCCGGCCGGCCGGTCTCCCTCTCTCCTTGCGCAACGCGCACGCGAACTGCAAAAGACGCGCGAACGAAGGCGAAACGCTTGTTGATGGCATTCAAAAAGACAATTAGCGCCACCGCCTGGACAATCGACTTCGGTTGATCAAGCTACATGTCCCGTCCACCTCGTTTTGTTCGGTGTGGCTTTCACCGTGCCGACGTATTATGTCAGCGCTCGTTTTCTTTCGGAGGAGCAGGTTATTCCATCAAGCCGGCTCGCTTTCCCTGTTGTCATCTTGGAATTGACTTGTTCAAGGGGAACGCATACGGAGAATGAGCTCTCGTCGCCTGTACATCTAACACATCTTTCCGAACACAACACCGATATTGCGCGGAGATAGTTCTTCGCCTCAGAAATGTGATTGGGGATCGAGAGCGCACGACGCTGCATAACTCAGAAAGCCTCCGATGAACAATTCGAATTGAAGCGACAGTCTTCATCTCTGCGACGATCGCGTGACTCGCCTTCCACCGAAGTCATCTTTTTTCTCCACAAAGCTGCTACGAATGAGCTACGATTCACGTTCTCAACACGATCGCTGCTCCCTGCCGTCAACGGCCAAGGCTCAAGAAGGGGATCGTACCTTGATTTCGTAATGATCACTGCAAAGGTCGTCACGGGGAACATGCAGAAGAATATAATTGATGTATCTTAGCGTAGTTTTCCTCATTATCTTCTGTTGAACCATGGTTTGCGCGCCGCGATTGTCTAATTGCCTGCTGATTATAATGATGGAGTATCAGCTTCCAAGTTAGATGGAGATAAGGCACACGAGGGCTAAACTTGATCTGTTTGTTGCAGAATGCTTCGACCGCTGGAGGCGCCGCGGGTTTTCCTAGTCTGGTCTTTTCTAGTCATCACGGGCCTCCTAGCCTGCAGAGATAAACAGCACTACGCACTCGAAGAATACGACTGCAGATGCGTTCGCACGTGAGTCTTTCGATTCCCTTCAATGATTGTAAGAAAATCGAGCTTTGGATTCGAGGAATGAACTCGACTTGCAAAGGCTCATTCTGAGCGAAGCGTTGAGCTTTTAGAGATCGAGATGCGGCCGGCCAACTTCTCTCCGGCTTGTTCTCCGCTCATTCGAGTCGCTCACGGGGAGCTTCCTAGGTAATCGATTCTCACGGCGACAACCTTGAAGGAGGTTCTCCATCGAAAGTCCATCACAGACAAGTCCACAAATATCACAATCGCCTCCCGCCCAAATCCGAGCGAGCTTGAAACTCTGGGACAATCGATGAACTTCTCGCCTAAAAAAATTCGGAACGCCCGGGTTACTAACACCAGCGTCCTCTTCCGGAAATACGTTTGGAATCAGGCATCGGCTGTGTTGAATCCCGTGAATATACATACTTCCCTGCGTTCCCAAATCCGCGGATCCTGTTTTCTAGACGGGATGTCATAATTTCCGATCTTTCCCTACAGAATATCCGTTAGATGGCAGCTGCACTGCTACTCTGTGATTCCCTCAGACGGCAGCGGAGGAGCATCATTCTCAAGTAGCAATCCGAACAATAATTCATCAAATGGATCCTCAGCATCATTCACGGAGTCGAAGTCTAGGACACAGCGAGTCCATTCAACAAAACTGTCACGGAGCGGTGACTTCACGGTACATAAGATGCTGTTCCTTAATAATGAGAATCACCTGAATGATGAATTGGACTCATTTCGAGAAAAGCGTAGTTCCGTCAACCCTCATAATCCGAGGCTTGCCACGTGTACAGGTGAGAACTCTATCCAGACCAGCCCGAGAAGTCCCTGTCCGAGAGATTGAGTACATCGGCAAGAACCGGGAGATCCGACAATTCACGATCGAGTACGCCCCGAATGCGAAGCCCAATGGAATGTCTTCTCTGGAGGTGAGTCAGAATCTTTTGGCGCGCTTCCTACACGACCCGCTCCCAGGTTCTCAACGGAGCCGATTCCACCACTCCCGAACAAGGAGTCCGTTATAAAGATTTCCAATCACCACCCCAATATCAGAGAAGGGTCTCGATCGGCCGGGGAGGAGTCGGATCCAGTGGAATGTAACTCATCAGGAGATCTTCAAGCGAATATTCTCCGGTTTTCAGATATCGTGTGGCGCAGGTGCTGCGGAAATACCCAAATTATTGGAGAAACTGAAGTCTCTAAACGTCAACGATGTCGGTGATGTGAAGTTCAAAAGGTGTCCTCTACCGAGAAATTTGACCTATGGACAAATTCTAGGTGAGCGCTCCGAGACATTATCCGAATCGCTAACGGATCTCGTCTAATACATACATACATAGCTTAATACATGATGCATAGCTCAATGCTTAGCCTGCATCGGATCTGAACGTCCCCAAAGAGAGTGAGATAAAAGTTCTGAGCATTGACTTGATTTCTTCCAGACGGTTCCGACAGGACTGTGACAATTTTCAGTCTGATATCTCCGATTCTTGATTCGTCAGTAATCCCAAAGAAGCCGTTCGAGGGTTTCGCGTCCTCAATCAGGGAGCTGTCCATCATGGAAACAAATTCATCAGGATCAAAAGCGCTCGAGAGCTTCGAAGAAGGTTTCTTCGAACCTTTCGGCAACCTCACGTTCTTGTCTCTGGTGCGGAACAGGATAAACTCAACTGTCGCATTGCAGCCCATCCCGCACCTCAAAGAGCTGAATCTGAGTGAAAATCCCTTGAAAAACCTCTCGGCCGGAACATTCCAGAACTTGACAGAGCTGCGTTGGCTTGTTCTTGTCGGCTGCAGAATAGAGTCCATTGACAGAAACGCGTTCGCGACCCTCGGCGACCTAAAGCTGATCGACCTATTCAAGAACTCCCTGACGGAGCTCCCTTCGGATTTGTTCAAGAATACCCTGCAACTGGGGGAGATATCGCTCAGTTTGAACGATTTTCGGAATGGTTTGCCTGAGAATATTTTCCGGAACCTCGGCCGACTCGAAAACTTCACATGCTGGCGATGTGGCTTACAGAGCCTCCACGCCGGTGTTTTCCGTGGAGCAACGCGATTGTATCGACTCGATCTGGGACAAAACGAAATATCCATACTGGACAACGACACATTCCGGGAGAACCCGCGATTGCAATTCCTGTCTCTATCGAACAATAGATTGAGCGATCTCGAAGGGCTTAACTTGCCGCCGCAGCTGAAAACCCTGGAGCTGCAATCGAACCAACTTTCCACGTTGCCGAAGGATCTGTTCGAGTTGGCGCCGAGTCTTGTTTCGATCAATTTGGGGAGGAACGCGATCCATCATTTGAAACCCGGCACGTTCTCGATTCTGTCACAGCTCAGAGCCCTCGACCTATCGCAAAACCTACTGACGAATTTCAGCTCCTCACACTCCACCCAGTGGGTCGAAATCAGAGATGTGAACCTCAATCACAACCGACTGACGACAATGCCAAATATCCAGTCCCATAACATAGTCCATTTCGAGAAATTCTCCATGAGACACAACAAAATCCGTTTTGCTCGCATGCTCCCCTTCCGCTCCCCGAAATTGGATATTGATCTCCGCGACAATCCATTAGAGACAGTCGACGTTTCGTACCTGATGGACAATTTCAGCGCGGGCGACGAAAGCCCGAAGCCGAGGATCCAGTATATGATCGACGGTCCCCTCAAGTGTGATTGCCACCTCCTTCGATTCTATCAGTACATAAAGAACAAGACCATCGAGTTCGGCAGCTTTCCCGAGAAACTGCTACAATGCCGAGGACAGACCGAACCTTTCCTATCGATGACCGAAGAGGACTTCCGCTGTAAGTTGAATGAGACGGAAGGTTGTCCTCAACCCTGTGATTGCGATATCGCAGAGATTGATCGCAGCGTTCGGGTTGACTGTTCCGGCAGGAATCTGACAACGTTGCCGCCGCTCCCAGAGAAAACAACAGAACTTGATTTGTCTAACAACCACTTCGAAGAAGTCCCAGCATTCCCAGAGACCTCTCGGCTCCGCGAAATCGATCTCAGCAACAATCACATACACGACATCTCGAACTTGGTGGCTCGCCACGGCGAGGGCTGGACCGACGTATCGTTGGCGAATAATTCCATCAGGTACATAGGAAGCTTACGGAAGGAAAACTACCGAGTCGATTTCTCGGGCAACCTCTTCGTTTGTACCTGTGATACTTGGACGGCTCTCCAGAACTACTTCAAAGACGTGGAGGTAAAAGAGCGGCGGAGAGTCGCTTGCGACGAGCTCGTGAACCAAACTTATCTCTCGATGAATGATTTCCTCAACGACAGCAGCTGCGACCCGATTATCGAGAATCAAAAAGCCGTCAATAGGCTCACCGTCATTCTCGTGTGCTCTGCGGCGCTCCTTATCGTGCTGATAACGATCGTCTACTACAAAAACCGGCGTCGGATCATTGTTTACATGTTCACTCATCATTACAATATATACGTCCTCATCTGGCCGGACAGCGAGGTTGACTGCGAGAAGACTTATGACGCTTTTGTCTCTTTCTCTGATCAAGACATAAACGTCGTACACGAGATCATCAAGGAGCTCGAGAAAATCGACCCAAGCAGCGGCGAGCCGACCTACAAATTGTGCCTCCACTACCGCGATTGGATTCCGGGAAACTCGATCGTTTATAACATTGTGAATTCCGTTCAGAATTCACGCCGTACCGTTTTGGTCCTTTCGGAGAATTTCATCTCGTCTGTCTGGCTGAATGTGGAGTTCCGAGCGGCGCTAACGCAGATGATCGAGGACCGTTCTCACAAGCTCATAATCGTCGTCATAGGAGAGCTGCCCTCGGAGAAGAAACTGGATAAAGAGCTCCAAGATCTCCTCCAGAATACCTATCTCAAATGGGGAAACCCGGGATTCTGGGACCATATCCGTTTCCTCCTGCCCCACAAAAATCAAAAGAGCAAAGGAATCGATAAAACTAAATCTGTGCTCAATGGTCATCCGATGACTCGGATCTTGTTGGAGAGTCGTCCGACCTCGGCTAATCTAGCTCGAACGGCTGAGACTCTCGAGAACGAGAAGAATCGTCTGAAATCGATTGCTCAGCCGGTTGGCGGCACCTTGGATAGTGCGAATGGTCACATCAATGACGCTTATGTGGCAGTGAGCACGGAGGACATCAGCGTTCACTGTGATTCGTTCAAGAATGAAGATAAGCCGAAAGTTACTTCGGGCAGACACTGTCCGCGATCCGCGAATGCTGTTCGACCCCCTCGCAAGCGGGACAAAGTCGACAGTGACGCGTGAGGACATCAACCCGACATGTTTCGCCTGTAAATAATGTTTCCATCCATTTATGCCCCATCGCAATGTAAATAGCTGGTGTACAATGAAATACATGGATTGTGTCAGACCTGAGCTTGAATTAAATCACGAACATCAGGGGAAAATTATGAATGTTGATTTGGATGATAGTTTTGGCTTTCTTTGTTTATGATTATCATTTTCTTTTTCATAATCATCATTTCCTCTGTTCGAAATTATTTCTATCCATCGTCCCCGGATGTGCATCTCTTCTTGAGATCTCCCTCGCGGGACAGGGGAGATTTCACTTCATGGGGTTCGCAATCCGACGCCAGCTGTCCTAGATTACCCACCGGACCTTTGCGACGGTTACGAATGGACGATCGAGGGAGAAAGATAGATCTCATTTTTAGGGGACATAAGAATATCCACTCCGAGATAGACGCCTAGTCACCTGCTCGGATTTCAACCTCTTCTCGAGTGTCGCGACGTGGGACCGGCTCGCTCTATCGGAGCACCGTGACTGATGAACGAGGGCAAACCAGATCGACTTGAATGAGAGATATCTCTCATCCCACCTCCTTTGCCGAAGTTCACGGGCGAGGAATCGGATCTCTTGGGTTCTACCGTCTATAGTGCATTTCTCCACTCTCTCTTTGGAATATAGTGCTCGAGTGCGTTGGAGTTCACGATTGAAATCACCTGAGCGAAATTCCCCGGAACAAAGATTCGCACCTTTTGATGCTTGCAGCTATAGATCAAGATTGAGCCAGGAAGCAGTTCCTTTTGAGAATTATAGGGTCACCCCTTTGCGAGCTGCAACACCAAAAAAAAGGAAAGGCCTGTGACGGAGAGGCCGGGATGCAAGGGGGAACGGCTGAGAACTCGTCCCACCGGCGCGGCGCTGTCTCGTGATGGACGGAAGCCGTTATTCAACGCCACTCCGGTGATGGGTAAAATCAGCGGCGATCCTTAATTGGACAACACTCGAGCTATCCGTGTAGGGGAACCCCGGGACTCTGAGACATGCCTGGATGTCTTCATGGAGCCTGGCGGAATGGTGAGCTGGTGACCTCAGAGCACAACGGAGTTCCCCAGACGAAGCACTGTAGCGGGGCTTGGATGTATTTTTTCATATCGATTCGCATCAGAGTTCGTCTGACTCGTCCGGAGAGCCGCGACTCAGTGGTCGGAAGAATGAGGTACAATTAAGTCCATCCGATAGCACCCACCGGGATTAATGAACGATTCAATGTACGAGCGAAGATAATACTCATTTCCCTTGCAGGAGACACACTGAATGGGGACTTGAAATTCTGACGCCTCCGTGGATATGTGGTTGTGACTCCGCGCGTATCCTGAATGGCATTTCGAGTGGGTTGATTCTGAGAGGGCTGCCTTGCTGTCGTCCACTCACCCTGTACGTTGTGGGAGTGTTGTGTCGAGTTTTGGGATGGCTTCGGCGCGTCAACGCCGGTTGTGCTCATTGGGGCGCCTTCGTCGGTGATACTAAAGGGATGTGTGTTCATTCAGTTCCCCGGCTAAGAATCCGACCTGAGATCTGAGGATGAGGAATCAGAAACGGATGGAGCTTGTTTGCCATACTCTCGAACCCGCGGAATCCGTTCCTCGATAGAATTATAGCTTCGGGAAATTTCCGGTCTTTCTTATCCTATCACTCATCAGTGGTAGCTCTTCCTGGAATACCGATCACCCTTGTCCCATGTACATCGACCGCCGAAAATCAATAATCCTAAATGCTCACAATCCTGTGCTCCAGGGATTCGCGAGTGATTTCTAACCTCTGCACTCGATTTTCTGGCATGCGCGACAGAAAGACACGACAGTCGCTCACGGCGTACGCTTCTGCCAACCGATACACGCGCATCGTCTGAGCGTTCTTGCCCACAGCGAGGAGTCTGGCGGGAAAGGAGCGCTCTGCTGTGTTTGTTGCCGTCGGTCGGATAAAAGCCGCTCTCGCATCTAACTGGATCCCACTGTGTGTCCAGGGTACATAGAAGCCCAAGACATACACTGTTCACAGGACAGAAATATACAAAGATTTATCTAAGTGAACTTTTCCACCATTTTCGTTCCTTCTCCGGAGTAAACCACCGTTCCATCATCATGGTAGGTCCCGTGTGAGCAACCTTCCAGAACGGCTTTTCTATCAATCCTAGATCAATAACAACCTTTGTAGTGTAGGAGCGAGTGTAGCGCTAGGTCTTTCTGACGCGGTTTCTTGATCAGAGTCATCGACGAATGATATACCGATCAAATCCGGAAAAATCGCATCCTCTTCCCAAACCGAGCCAATGCAGCGTGTGATTGAGCTTCTCGTGTCGGGGACAGTTATCGTCCTCCTCGACTTTGTCATTGATCGCGCCAATCACCAAAAGTGATTCCTTTGCAAGAATACGGAAATGTTGGAATTTTCGATTAAATTCCGGAGGCCAAAGAGGAACATCGCAGTCACGAATGAGTTCGGAGCTCCGTTGTTAGTCTACGATCGACGTCGGATATTTCTCTCATTTTTCTATGGTCTGCTCAACTTAGTCGACCATTTGATATCAGAAAATCGTAAGCCCTGAGGATTGAATACTATGTTTGGTTGCCGCGGTGGAGATCGCTTCCTGGTGCTTCGGAATTGGCTCAAAGACTTCCAGCCGAACGAGGGAGAACGACTGAAGATTTATTTCCATCGTTCTGTGACGAATCGACAAACAAGTTTCGAATCGGCGAGACTCGTATTAGGCTCCTATCCGGAGCGGATGCTGGTGGCTCACGAATTGGGGAAACTCAATGTAGAAACAAAGCTTCACGAATCTGAGTCAAAACTCGTCCCACCCATTGTGGGTGTACGAGCGACCAAACACGGCCGTTCGGCAACATTCATCCAAAACGTCGATGCGTGGGTTTCTGCTCCAAATAAGGGGGACACTAATCTCAGACCACAGAGCGGCTGCCGCCAGCTTTCGGCTGACTCGTGGACAACACTGAGCGGCTATTCAATCGGACCGAACAGGGAGACCAGACCGGCCTTGCGTGGGGCTGCAAGTATTAACTCGTTTCGGGTCGTTCCGAAACCAAGCGCAACCCTCCGGTGCAACTCTTGGAGCGAACGGATGCCGCGCCATCTGACTGACGTGCATGTCACGATTCGCAATGCGCCCATGCTATTTTTAAAAGCACTACTCACAACAAGTGAGAAAATGAATTCAGTGGCTCGCATCCGAAGGGAATTGTCGGTATCCAATCGGCAAAGAGGATCGTTAGGCCTTATTTCTGCTCCCATGGCTTGGCAGACTTGCGAGCTTATCCTCGAGGATACCCGACCGAGGGAAGGAGCCTAGATGCAATCGGTGCTCCGGAGACTCGAAACTCGGCCTCGCAGTCACGAGGTCGTAGCCTCACACCAAAGAAACCGATTAGGAGGCAACGTCGCGCATCTCCAAGCCACCGCAATGACGAGCCGATCGGAAATATAGTCGCGGCGTTAGAGTAGCGAGTGGTGGTTGGAGGCATCTCCTCTAATAAGGACCGGGACTCGATCTCAGGGCTAGCTCGCGGGAATGAAACAGAGTCCCGGGGAAATAATTCGGGTCGAGGACAAGGCTAATTCGTACCGGAGACGGGTTCATGAATATGATCACGGCTGGATCATTGCAGGGCGTGCCTGTTATTCTGGAATGCCGCGGCCGGCACGAGAGCGAGTAGACGAGTGAGAAAAAAACGCCTTGTCACATTCGTGCTCTTCGCAAGTCTGGCTCGGCCCCAGTCCTGAAGGTGCGCCGTTAGGCGGACAAGAGACTCATGAGTCGCACGGAGAAGTAATCGTTCGTGAAGTCCGTGACGTCACAGTAGGAGACCCTGCTGTTTCAAACGTGCCAGGCAATTCCGTTCAGAAGACTCCATTTAGGCCGCCGCTTCGCAGGCAAAGCGAGCCACGGCGCGGCTACAGTGGGCGTCGCCCAGTCGTGACAGCGCAAAGCTTCACGATCCTGATATGATCTCCCGAGCCGAGCGAAAAAGAGCGAGTTTCGTTCGACCATCGCTTGTCTTATTGCGTGACCTTGCCATTGGGAATCAGAACATCAATGAGGAGAAGAGAGTACGGAATGATCCGTTTTCCTGACGGGGTTCTACGACCTAGTCCCTCAACACTGACAACTGGTAGTGCTATCTCGCTCAAATCTCGACTGTATATCAACAGCGAAAGCTCCGATGCCCTCGAATGGAGAGAACTACACAATTTGGGGCGATTGCATAATCGAGCTGTATTCGGGTATCTCGAGAGATTCGCACGTCCATGTCGCGGGTTTGACGAGTAGTCGCTGACTTCTGTCGGATGGGTCGATGCCCTCCCTGCTCGCATCTGAATCCCAGCCTGACCTGTGCACAGCTCAGTGGATATAGAATGCAGAGACGATGTCGACACTTTGGTGAAAATTTCATGAGGTTCTCTCGTGTAGCTGAATCCCGCGAAAGGAGAATCAGCTCGGAGAGCAGAGTCCCAAATAATTTTCGGGTCGATGTTTCGACCCCCAGGAGTTGCACCGATTGCATTGAAGTGAAATTAAACTTAGGAGGTGAAATCTCATCTAATTTGGCCGACTTGTCTCCAGTGAGGACTCTTCCTCCTTCTCTCCTGGACCGCATGAATGAAACGCACATCTCGAACGCGAGATACTCCTTGACCTCATTCGTCGACCTGCCCTGTTGGTGAAAAAACCATCGTGGACATCGTTAGAAGTCTACCTACTTTCACCCTGTGCGTGATCGTCTGAATCTCGGCGGACCTTGGAGCAACCTGTAACAATGAGCCGAGTTCCGAATTATCGTAACAGTTTGTGCTCCTGGCTTGCTCGCGAGAGAGCATCTGATCTGACGTGGAGGGAAGTTTTTTAGCGTTAGCGCTCCTGCCATTGTTTACTTTGACCCGTCGCTGTAATGGATGTTCTAGGAATAACAAAAGGACGAGGTTATTTTCGTCTTCTCCGAGGCTCCTCCGACGATCGGGGTGAAACATTGTCGAATCGTCTAACGTTGACGAAACTTGCGCTGTTCATATCTGAAATCTGAACTCAGGTACTTAGGCGGAGTCTCCAGGAAAACCGGCGAATCTTGGGTACTCCCGTGCTCGCTGGATCTAGAACGTATGATACTTTGGTCTCTTCGAGTCGGACCCGTCTCCCTCTACCATCTATTGTTTGCGCGATCCTAGGTCCGATAGAATATTTCCTCCTAGTCACGCGATTCTTTCTTCCTTTTTCCCGGATATACGCTTCGGAGTCGATTTTTGATGGACGGATTCCCCGGGGCTTCCGTGACTCGGCCTAATGATTTTGCCGCGGTGGATCCCCTGGAAACGTTCGCGATCCCCGTTTCAATGAATCGGAGCTCCTGTGCTATTCCCCAGGAGGACGAATCGATAGGCGAACCTCACTCCATAAATGAATTGCGATAGATTTGATAATTGTTTTCATTTCTTCCAGCGTGAATGTATCTCGGTTCATATCGGCCAGGCCGGAGTCCAGATCGGGAATGCCTGCTGGGAGCTCTATTGCTTGGAGCACGGTATCCAGCCCGATGGTCGGATGCCCACCGAAAAAGTCTCCAACGCTGTGGATGACTCCTTCTCTACATTCTTCTCCGACACTGGCGCCGGCCACCTCGTTCCGCGAGCCGTGTTCGTCGATCTGGAGCCCACTGTCGTCGGTGAGTCTCGACGGGGATGGCGCTGACCGTTTTCACCCTACTCCAACGTCTCCCCGAAGTATTGGCCAGTATCACCGCTTGGCTGTTCATTATTCATTGCTGGAATCGTAGCTACGCACGTATGGTGTGGGTCGTTTCTCCGCCTGTTTCGTAATGTGGACTCGAGCTGTATCCGAACGGATTTGGCTCAATATACTGAGCCTGAGACCGATGTATATTATATTTAGATTGCTTCTCCCGGTAATTCGCTGGCGGGACCGGAGCGGCGGGTCGTGTAATCAAACATTCGTAACAAACTCGGCTTTAGCCTCGGTCTAGTTCCAAACGGGATTTGCATAAGCTCGGAGGGGATGCTCGATATCGGGACCATGACACGACTCCCACATGTGACTCGAGCTGCGGCACTTCTAATGCCGGACTGTCGACGATGCGATCCGTCTGCGAAACCAGACTGGACTCGGCTCGCCTCCCGAATTCCTTTCAGGCTGTGTTGGGATTGACGTAATCCTCCGACATGTTGTCGACCTTCGCTCGCCTAAGTAAAGGTCGTTTTGGAATAGACTCGATTCTTGAACGTATTTATACACTCATTGAAGTGCTTGACACAGGGTACCTCTCAAACTAAATGTCATGAAGTTTATCGCGTGATTCCGAGCAGAGCGAAACGACCGGGTCGATCCGCGTACGACGGCTACACTTCAACGTGAAACAGACTAAACTCTATAAACCCAAAATACGTGCGTCCAGCGTCCCCACAGCAGAAATTGAATAGTCGCGGATACACCGGTATGACGGCCGGCTGGAGCCATAAAACACTTGAGTCTGATTTTCGTGTTTGAACTTTCCAGATGAGGTCAGGACTGGTCACTACCGTCAGCTTTACCATCCGGAGCAGCTGATCTCCGGAAAGGAAGATGCAGCTAACAACTACGCGCGAGGACACTACACGATCGGCAAAGAAATCGTCGATTTGGTTCTGGATCGCATTCGAAAACTGGCCGATCAGTGTACCGGTCTCCAAGGTTTCCTCATCTTCCACTCATTCGGGGGTGGAACCGGATCCGGCTTCACGTCTCTTCTCATGGAACGCCTTTCGGTGGACTACGGAAAGAAATCCAAACTCGAGTTCTCCATCTATCCCGCTCCACAGGTGTGCCCCGGGCGATCGATTCTCTTGATTTTGAGGACTGAATTTGCTCAGAATGCTCCTCCTCTTCTCCATGGAGTGACATGGACTTTCAATTCATTCCTCAGGTCGCCACTGCCGTTGTCGAACCGTACAACTCGATTCTCACCACCCACACAACTCTGGAACATTCGGACTGCGCTTTCATGGTCGACAATGAGGCCATATACGACATCTGCCGCCGTAACCTTGACATCGAACGACCGTCGTATTCGAACCTTAATCGTCTGATTTCGCAAATCGTCTCCTCAATCACCGCCTCACTCCGATTCGACGGAGCTCTCAACGTCGATCTCACCGAGTTCCAGACCAATTTGGTGCCTTACCCCAGGTTCGTCTTCTCTTCATTTGAAGTCGATCCGGGGCTCAAACTCTTGTGAAAGGGATGTTGAATCGAAAGAGCAATGGAATGAGTTCTAGGACACTCCGAGGATTTACTACTTTCCTCAGAGCAGGCGACGGTATAGCGAATATTCACAATATCGTTCCCCTCCGGAAAAATCACGAAAATCACAACTTCCGTGCTGTCCTCTAGGATACACTTCCCCCTGGTGACCTACGCGCCCGTCGTGTCGTCGGAGAAAGCCTATCACGAACAGCACACTGTCGCGGAAATTACGAACGCGTGCTTCGAGCCTGCCAATCAAATGGTGAAATGTGACCCACGTCACGGGAAGTACATGGCGTGCTGCATGCTCTACCGTGGAGACGTCGTGCCCAAGGACGTGAATGCCGCGATTGCAGCAATCAAGACTAAGCGGACTATTCAATTTGTCGATTGGTGTCCCACAGGATTCAAGGTAAGCGCGCTCCGAGCGTCCTCTCTCGAACGAGTCTTCAATGAGGAGCCGAAAATTGAGTTTACGTCGGGATCATTCAGTCCATGACGGCCGGACTCCGGAGAATCGCTCGAACCGTCGATCGAAAACTCCACCGTCGGCTTATCCGTTGAGTTTGTGAGAACCCGATCTCTATCGCCGGAAAGACGCAGAGCCTCGATCTGCTCCATTGTAACGTCTCTCTCCCCAACCCAGGTTGGAATCAACTACCAGCCGCCGACTGCCGTGCCAGGAGGAGATTTGGCTAAAGTTCCTCGTGCCGTGTGCATGTTGTCGAACACAACGGCCATCGCCGAAGCCTGGGCCCGTCTCGACCACAAGTTCGATCTTATGTACGCCAAGAGAGCCTTCGTACACTGGTAAGCGCGTTTTTCATCACGTACCATCTTTGACTAACGTGAGCAGACGCGAGTGAATCGGGCGAAAGTATCATCGCCGATGCTATGACTCGTTCGTGCATGCGTTGCGTGGAAAACGCGGCGAGCATCGATTCCAAGCAACCTATGCATCTTTTCCATTTGACAAAAACACGGGACCGTATGAGATTTTGAGGTGACATCGGAGCGTGACGAGCGCGGATCCCATATTTCCCTGGACACACATCACGTATACCGTCAGTGAATACTCTTCATCACCATCGAGGATGAACTCGGAAGACTGGAAACGCGGGTGATTCCTCCAAGAGAAGTCGGCGATAATTTGGTTGAATACGGAGACTATTTTCTGACTTCTGGCCTGACTCCGCTTCCGATCGAGCTTTGCATGTGAGCGAAGATCCTGGCACGCATACGCGGACACGCGCCTGCATCCCCAACCGCAACAATGTTTCACCGGATATCCGAACGTTACGTGCTGCCACCGTTGACCGCAGACAGGAAATGGTTTTTTCCCTTTCGATCCACCACCTGCACCGACCCGACTTCATTCGTCTTTCAGTCTTGTCACGTTTAGGAGACCGCGATACGCATCCCCCCCGACTCACTGCTCCAAGTCTCTTGCGTCCCGCACCCGCGCGGGGAAGGGGCGACTCTCCTGCAGGATCTCGCACTTGTTCGTTTGCTCTTCAAGCACCGCGGGTTGATTAAGATGGATGCAGCACGAACGAAGAAGACCGACGCGAGATAGGACAGCGAAATAAGATTCTTGCTCGTCCGGAGTGCACTCGACGCTTACTATGGCCGCGGTCCGGACTTCTGCTCGGGATTTGACGTCGCGGCCTCCATCGGGAAACCAATCCGCCAGTCCGTCGATTCGTCAGACCGATATTTTCGATGGCGACACCGACGCGGGCGTTCACAGGCTTCAGGAGGCGCGTCCTCGCATTCGACTCCTCGAGAATCGAGTCGAGTTCCTGAAGGAATCATCTCGAGACTCATCTTTTGAAAAGGAGATTTCCTGTCTCTCGCCCCCCTGCCCCGCTTCCCTCCCTCCTTGGGGGGAGTTTCCAAGAGGACCCTTATTCTGCCTGTGCGCTCGGAATCGTCTTGGGCCTACTTGACATTTTCAGAGCCCTCCTCGTTACGTCCTTCTTTCGGAAACTTCCTCTAGAGCTACAGAGGACTCGGGAAGCCGGGAAGTTCGTCTACCGATGGCGTAGCCTAATGGTCACAGCCCGCTGCCGAGTTGTGTGGGAGGTTGCGGGTTCGATTCCTGTAGCTCTTCGATATTTCTGGCGGCGAGTCGCAACTACGATGCCATCCTATTAGGCGCATTAAGGGACGACCGGAGGCAGAAGGCGGTCCTGATCAACCGCTCCATCATGGCCGATCGTCCTCAGTCCTACTGTTCGTCGAAAGCGAGATTCGAGGCTCGAGCAGCGGCAAAGCCGTCCCGGATACCGTACCTCTTTTGCGGAACGACTGCTGCGAGCGCGGAAGCAAAATGGGTACAGGTCATATGATTCGGGTGCCGACTTTATCAACGACCGTGCCGAGATCGACTGAATGAAAGCTTGACTGACGTTCTCATCAACGTTTCCCTTCCTTATTTGGAATTTTTCTGATCTGTTCTCCTTTCCCACCGGTGCTTACGCATTCCCTCGCAGCGACTCGAGCTGCTGTCCTCTTCGTCTTGCTCTGCAGACTCTAATGCGATTTTGCATTTTATTCCAGGTATGTCGGAGAAGGAATGGAGGAGGGAGAATTCTCCGAGGCTCGCGAGGATATGGCTGCTCTCGAGAAGGATTACGAGGAAGTCGGTATGGACTCTAACGATCAAGGCGACGGCGGGGATGAATATTAATTCTTGATCAATATTCGTATGCGCCATGGCGTACCCGAGTCGCGCGATCTTCCGTCCCCTCCTCCATCAGGATCAATGGAGGGAGATACCGACCAAGCTTTGAGCATCTGTTTCTGTAATAAATTTCCCATTGCTAATAAATGCGAAGAAAAAGAACGCGCTCACAACCGTTATGAAGTCTTTGTCGTCTGTGTTTCCAGGGGCGATTCTCCGCGGGTACTCTTCAAGACGGAGTCGCTTCCCCACCGCTTGCCCAGAGAGAATGTTACCATTCGTCATCTGGTCGACTTTGTTGCAGCGCAGCGTGGCTTCAGTGTTGTAGATCGATTCCTCGGTTTTCGAATCGGGGAAACATCGAGTGAGGCGAATCCTTAAGCATGTAAGGCTTGTCTTTGTTTCTAAGCGGAAGCGAGAGAAGTGAAACTCCGAATACGCGGGAACGGGTAGGTCCTCGTTCCGGGAGGATTGAGTCGAAGCGTGCGTCGAACGCCCTACCACGCAGGATATTCACCCGAGGAAATCCCTTGCTCGGAGAATGCCTATAATATCTGATCCGATCCATTGCATATCGTTCAATTCATGCAGCCATCCTAGCTCACCTGACGACCGACTCGAACTCTTGCCACCGATTGCTCACTATGGTAATGGAAACTTGAAGAGTGGGGGATTGGGACAAGAGACGCCAACGAGTCGCGAACGACCGTATGCATCGAGTTGTGATAAATCCAAGGGATTCCCTTCCTATTGGCGGATTTCAATTTTTTTTCGCTGAGTCGTCATATCGCAATGGCGCGGCCACAGAGGGAGACAAAGTAGCTCTGGTGTTCGCCGGCGAGCGCTCACTATTAGATTGCTCTCGGATTCGGGACTCGGTGAGTATTTCTCCTTCGTGCCGTTCATCGATCGAGTTGAACGACTCCGAAGAAGCTCGGGCAGTCTAAGATGTTGCGACTGGTGACAAGGCACATCCCCTCTGCAACGAGTCCTTCGATCGGATTTCTGTCGCGCTTCCTCTCGATTTCAAGGTCGACCCACTCTTGTGTCGAGTCGGGATTCCAATTCACCGATATTCGAATCGCGACGGCTATCGGACCCACTATTCGGAGCTCGGTCGAATCCTCGAACTTCTTTCCCGAAAAATCATCTCGTCTGAGAAATGCATCCTCCCGGCTGCCGGCCTCCGTTTGCGATTCAAAGCGAATCTCACGGGGCGGAAGACAAGCTGGGTGATACCGCGTGTCAATTTGCCTCCAAATCTATGAGGATCTCTCGGGACCCCTGTTTCGGGAACGATCTGTTGAGATACTCGCTCTCTCCGCCGCAGTTCTGCGTCTGGCTCGAGAGAACTTCCATTAATTAAGGGACTGTCCTCATAAATAATAGTAAACCCGGGAGCGGAGACCTGGCTACGCGGATCAAGTTGCGGGGGGAGAAGAGAATAGTGGCCTGAGTATAACAATATGGTTTTGACCAGACGTTGCCTGAGGAGATCAGCTTCACAACATCACCGACCTTGCAAAATGAACATCTACTGCGGGATTTCGGGTACGGGTTTTACGTAGGCATACTTTTTCTCCTTGGACAGCGATCGAGGGGAGGTTCTCGAGAAGGAATATCGGCAGAGGACATTTGCCCCGAGCGACCACCGGGAGTCATTCACTCAGACTCCTCCGGCAGCAGGAGCTGTAAGCTACGGAATTCGCCTGTCGAAGCTTTCGTGGGCCACGGACTTAGACATCAGAGCTCATGCCATGTTCCTTCTCGCGCCATTATTATTTTGAGCAAATGCGTGATTTACGAGAATGGAGGTCTTGTATCTAGCGAGGTGGCGGAATTCTACTGATTCGAGCACACTCTCGTCAAGCAATCCTACGTGAGCCGGTATCCCCCTCAAGGAAACCCGGCTCCATGTGCTGGAGTTGATGCTGGTAGATCGATCGTCGACACAAGCGGGAGCTCCGGGACTCCAGTCTCGTATACACGTATAATGACATCATTCGGGCTCGGGGAAGCAATTTTCACCTCTTTCTGCATAAGGGATCCTCGTGCTGACGTCTATTGACCTCAAGGCAGATACCCATGTACACTTTCAAGAGTGCTCATCCTGACGAGACTCTGCATGCATGAAGTACCACGGCGCTCTTGTAGATCGCTTGATCCCTTGATCAAGTAGTACTCTTCACGTCCCTGTTAATCAACGTTCGCACAAACGAATCAGGTTCGCTTATCTGCTAACGGAACTATTCGTATGGATGGCGAGAGCAGCGGCGTCTGACTGAGAAGGTTCGATCAAGCTGCAGTCTCGGTTTTCTGTCCGAATGGTGAATAAATCGCAGCTTGTCCAGTGAGTCGACCAGACAGGTAAGGAATTCCTCGCGAGGTTCGCCTCATCCGGGGCTCAGTACTGAGCGCATTTATTCACGCTGTGTTCGCTGATAGAGAATAGAGAAGTCGGTTGACCTTGCTCGAGCAGACTCGCACTGGAAATCGATGATACCGGTATTTCTTTCTCAAACAGTTTTCTCGATTAGATAATGCAAATCGTATTATGAGGGTTCACTTCCCCGGCATATTCTGATCATACAGAGCTTCTGATCGATCATCCCGGAGATGGAGCCCAAGGTCGCTGAAGAATTGGGAGAAGGGAGGGGCAGGGGGACACGGAACGGATCTCTATTCTCGAAAAGATGATAGATCCTTCTGCTATGTGGTCCGGATTAGTCGTGGGAATTGCTTCGACGAAACCTTCATTCGTTGGCGTTTCGCTCCTGGTCGATATCGAAAACGCTTCGCGTTGGGTAAGGCTGCCGAATACCGGATCAGCTCAATCATCATTCGAAATGTTGCACTCGTTTCTGATTCTCCCAAAGTTAAAAAATATTCTCCGCCGGTGCGAAAGATTTCCGGGAACCCCCCCCCCCTGATCTTGGCAAATTCTGTTGCCTTACGAAGAGAGCGCCGCGCCGTCGACTCCTGTTGATCGAGGCTTAGGAGGGAATGGTCTGCGAGCAAGAGATACGCTTCACCTTCCCACGTAGATACGCTATTCTTTGCTACGCTTCCCTTGAGATTCTCGATGCACGCTCAACTGTGAGCGCAGCCCGAGGAGGAAAGATCGCGGTCGGGCTCGGAGGGATCTTTCGATTGGAAAAAACGGAAAGAAGGAAGAGTCTTATTGAAGGGTACGATTTCCCGAAAAGAAAATCTGGGCAAACATTATCAATTTCCGATGTCTTATGTTTTCCCGCTCGAATTGGACGCTTCGTACTTTCCCCGACCTCCGTAAACATCCGTGTCGTTTCCAACGCTTGCACTAATCTTCCCGGCTGACGTTCGAAGCTCTATTCCACCACCCGGGTAATACGAGACATGAGGGAATGCGTCGATGTTCGCCGGCAATCTGAGCGTCTGATGAAAGCACGAGAGAGAAAATAATCAGCATTGCCCCGGAAAGCCCCAGAGTCCAGGCCGCACGAGAAGATGATGTGCCTGCAAGAGAAACAAGAAAAAAATTGATGCCATTGTTTCGGCTGCCCGTTGTTCGCGAGGTGGCGGCTGTCGTTGTCGACAGCGTCGAAGGCGGGCACCGGCGGGGGGATCGGGGGATTTCCTCCGTCGATGCAAGGACGACAAAGGTTTTCAAAATGCGCCCGGTTCGACGACCGTCGCCTCGTTTGTTTTGCCGACAAACAGAAGAGTCGACGGGTGTTTCCGGTCCGGGTGAAGGTCTTTCGGACCAAGCAGTCTATGACGAATTCCTCATGAGTCCCGAGACCGGGACGAGGCCTTGCCGGAAAGAGGAATTGCGCCGAGGTTGCGATGCGCACTGTTTATCTGCCGAGTGCACGACTCAGTCACTGCCCTGAACGGAGTTTTGGGTCCGAATCAGATCTTATTCAGACCGTCGGGAACTCCCGGTAGGCTGCCGCAAACTGTGAGTAAAGGACTCTCGGGACATTCGGGAGATTCCTACGGGATAGAGGGGAGCGTCGCGGCTCCGAACGCAATGTCTAATACGAAATTCAGCCGCGCCGACCGCTGCGGCAAAGTGCGTCCGCGATGCACTTACCCGACGAGAAAATCCTGTTGCCCCAAAAAGCGTCTCGGTTTCGCCAGGTTCGTCAGAAGTCTGCGTTACCTCACCGAGCGAACAAGGGAAGGATCCTTTGGGCACCTGTTGAAGGTCTGGGAGAGCTTCACCAAACGGTGGAGGGTACAAGCTCCGTGGTCGAGGATGACGGTCGTATGTGCAACAGGTGTTGTAAATGTTTCAACAGTGGCGTCCAACTGCTCCTCTCGCTCAAGTTCTGACCGGAAGCTGGAGAGAGACAATTCATCGACTCGCGGCTTTTGCGACGGGGAAGGAGCAGCGTTCGCGAGGCGCGTTTGCCGATAATTTTCTTGCGCTGAACTCCGGGCCGGGTTCGGGAATTCAGGAATTTCCCCCTCAATTTTTGCTTCATGAGTTCATGGGCAGCTTGCGGTATACCGGAGCGTCCGCAGCTCGGAGGTTCAGATTCGCCATGGGTCGCTACGATTCTGTGGAAACGGCTCGCCACTTCGCCTGGAACGAGCGGAAAAGTATCAACAGATCGCTGGACTTACGCAGAGGATCCTCGAGACGCAATGGGGAAAGGACGTATGGAGTTGCTGGCTGTCAGCTACTTAACCTCAGTTGGCTCACTGAAGTCTCGCACGCTTGCACCCCATAGTGTTCCTCATAGCCAAGCAGACTGTCGTCTTGTAAAGTGTCCCGTGCTTAAATCGTCGTTATTCAGGAAAATCACGAGCTTCGCAAACTTCGCTCGCATATTCACTGCACCGAGCAACACTCAACGGAGGCCGCAGCTTAGGGAGCTCTTCACACTCAGCTCCAATTGTGAGTATCTCTCCCCCGTGACGGGGAGTAGCATAGAGATGGAACGATGTTCCAAAAGTGCAAATGAACCTCAACGAACATTTTTCCCCGACGGAAAGTGCTTGCACCGAGCGACGTAATACGGCACTGACTGCCTCCGATTTCGTCCAGAGGATTCGGATATTTTCTCTTCAAAGAAACATCATCGAGAGAGCCGTGTCATAAGCTATCTATGTACATCATCATCAGTTATCAGCCGGAGGGGCAAGACGAGCTATCTGCGAAAACACGCGCGGAATAGGAGATCATTTCGGTTTGAACCTCCAATCCAAGATCAATTCCCTTTTTTCTTCTCGGAGCACGTGGGATTGTTCCTGAGGAATCCTTTCCTCTGCGGTGCGGTCCCACGTTTCCTGCCGAGTCGCAATCAGCTTCAACAAAAGGCTGAAGTCGAGCCGTAGCATTTATTACCGAATGTCTGGGCTTTACTCTCATGATTTTATACGCGGTCAGCCCGGACGCATCCGGATTCGTATTCAGGAAGCGGTCTGAGCCGATCTAATCCGTTGATCCTGTCCGGTTGTGATGGATAATCGAGCGTGCTCATCCGCGAAATCTCCGGGGTCTATACGGCGTTGGATGAAGAAGTCGGCGTCTCGGTTTCTGTGAGCGTTCAGCCGCATGTTCTCGTGCTCGTCGTCGTCGTCGTCAAGCACGTCGGATGTTTGAGCATTTCAAGACCTTGTCGGCTCAAGTACGAGCTCGGAATATTCTTCTTCGTTGTTCCGCCTCGAGCGAATTCTACACAGAACATAGAGCTGTGTAGCTAGAGTGCGCTTTTAAAAATGGAAGTGTCTCGGAAGAGCGTCTGTTGTGGTGTCCAGACGCACTTCTCAACAGGTGTCTGAACAGACGTCCCAACTAAGCGAGTGAGCGGACGTCCTGGCTAAGCTGATGTCTAGACAGTCTTTTGAGCAGACGTCTTCTTTCTCCTTCAAGGGTTTTCACGTCAAAATCTTGAGTGACACCTGGAATGTCGGTTAACTCAGAAAGGCCGCCCTCGGCCAAGCCACTGACCGAGTCTCAAACCCCGATGGTATTATGGAATTGAGCTCTGGTATCGAGGTCGCCCCCCCTCCACCCTGCTGTCGGAGTGACCTTCGAACGCTTTATCCACACAAGCCCCAATGTTCCTCGATACTGGAATCGAATAGAAAGCGGATTTCGCGGTCGTTTCAACAATTTTACAAGTCTCGATAGAGCTTGTTTGCTCTCGAGATTTCTGGAGAGCAGTCCCCGGGGCCTTGAGGGAGCAGGGACGGCGACGTCGGCAACGCGGTGTCGAAGCCAAGGCAAGATTGAAATGGGTGGCGGTGGGCGCTACCATTCACCCGAGCGGGTTTGGTGGAGCGGTATCAAGACGTCGGAAAAGGAGGTCGACCGTAGGAGGAGTCGGTCAAGCTCAAAGCGTCCGGAGACAGAGTGACGCGGATTGAGCAGTGAGAGAAAGTCGCAGACACTAACGGAGGAAAAGAGCTCTCGATACGATAAGGAGCACGGAATTGATTTCCTAACGCCAGGAAGGCGCAAGAACACACTTTGTATTCATGGTGGCGTTGGAAAAGAGCTCGTTGACGCCAGCTTTCGCTCAGGCTCCCGACAGCTTCCGGGAACTATCATTTTTCTAGTTTCGGACGGGACGCTACCGTCGACACTCTCTAGCGAGCGTGTTTTCCGAATTGATCGAAATCTTGTCGACAATCCATCAAGCACCTGTATTCGAGAAGAAAAGCGCTCAGAGCAAACACCATTGCGTCTCCAAGGACAGATGGAGAACTGCGAATGATGGCAGATCCCACGTCACGCACACCTTTTTTCCTCTGTTCGGCCCGTTCCTCCTCTCGAGGAACTCTTGGCAAGCGAAAGAGTGCTGCGCTCCGGTTGTCTCGAGCTCAAGTTGACAATCAGGCAGAGATCTCGATGAGGAGCTCCTCGGTCGGTTCTCGGGCGATGACTCGGAAGAAATAACGAGTTGCCGGTTGCCGTACTTGTCCAACAATAGATCGAATAATAGGCAAAGGGTAGGCGCGCACTTCTCTCGAGAGGAGTTTTGATTTTTCCGCCAGTGTGATGAAATCGTCAACGGGGAAACGACAGACACTCTCTCTGGAAAAATTGGTCCGAACACCATGTCCAACAGCCCGAAGAGGTCAACGGTTCCCACGGAGAAAAGAGCTCAGTCAGTGTTCCTCCACAGAGGACGGGAAGAAACCCGCTCTGGGCGACGGAGCAAGTCGGACTTGTCGGGCATCCAGATCGAGAAAGATGCTTCGCTTGTTCTCAGCATATTGCGGATGGTGATGCCCTGATTCTGAGTTCGTGCATAATAGAGGACCTGTCAGATCGTCACGAGTCGATTTCAACATGTTCTCGTTATTCTGCCAAGACAATGTCCCAGACGGAAGGTCACAAACTTGCGATACAGAGACAAGAAGCGACGGAGAAAAGAAAAAAGAAGCGGAAGTGTGGAGCCAGACCCTGGGACAATAATTGTTGTGCTCCGGGAAGTTCCAGTCCTGAACGAGGAGGATCGTGTCTCTAGAAATGACGGACCATCCAGGCAGCGGTTGCAACTTCCTATCGGAAGTGGTCTACTCCTCAATCGGCCAGCATAGTGTCTAATTCACCAAGACACAATCTCTCTCTCGATAGCTGTTCGCGTATCGAGTGCTACCGGCACCGGTCCCCCTCCCCTGGTCGCTTTCCATGGAGCTGCGGGCGTCTCCGCAGGACAGCTCGGCTATCACAATGGTCTATCGACGCACTTGGAGACGTATCCTCGAGTCGGACGGATCCCGTTACGAGCCCCGAGGTGAACTCCGAGATTCCTCCTCTGGGCGATAAATCCTCGGGATGACCTGTGGTGCGAACTGAGCCCTGACCCGTATCGCCTGGGGCATTCCAGTCTGATGTTGATTTGGTATTTTCCTCTGTCTTCGCGGCGGTACGGAGGGAAAACATCCAACCGATCCTGTGTGCCTCGACCTTGATGAGAGTCTCAAAGTGCGATGCAATTTTTCAAGAGTCTGTCCATCGATGCTCATTGATCGACTCTGATCCTTCTACACATCATCAGTGACCTGTGACCTGTCTTATTTCAATCCATCTTTTATTTTTATTGATTCGTCGTTTTCATCGACCAAGGTCCGAGTCCATTCAAGTTGTGCAGTTCGACATGAACGATGACGATCGAGAAATTCGATTTTTTCACCGAAGGCGCCGCGTGACCGTGTCCTCTCCCAAGCTTCCAAAGAGTCTTTGGCGCTCACCCGAGTGAGCGTTTCCTGTTGAGAGGCCCCTCGAGGTAGGACACGGCCCCGCTGATACAACACGTTCTCCGATCCGGAGGCGAACCTTACTTCCCGCAGGATTCTGAGCTCAGAGTCAGCGGCGCTTGGAGGACCGAGAACGGAATCGCTGAGCTACTGTGACACAAAGGAATTCGATAGGATCACACGGATACAGATCGCGGATCGCAGCATACCGTAGAATTAAAGAGAACGCACCCTCTGGTTTGGAGAAATCATTCAGAACTCGGACGGCGGAAAGCTCGAAGGGCGGAACTCGCGAGTCCTCGCTAAGAAATGCTTTTCCCGCGATCGATCCCATGTCAATCAGGTCCTGGGAAAAGGAAGTGAATCGATTCCCTTTCTGCGAGATGGAGGGCTCATATCGGATTTCCGAGGAGGATCGATGACGATGCCGTCCCAGGTATGAGTCTCGTCTCCGCGAAAGAGAACGATGTGACTGCTCTCACCGTGATACGGGAGTGATGGAGTCGACGAATACTTTTCTCACTGATTGAAAGGAGAATCAAGGAGAAGGTGATTCCTATGAAGCCTAAAGGAATGGATTTGTTCGCCCGATAGACATCCCAGAATCAGTTTTCTGTTTCCCAGCACTCGATTCGCGGCTTCAAATATCCTCCCGCCTCCTTCCCATCCGCGTCGCGTTCCCCGACAAATCGATTCGCCCACGGCAAAATATTTACTGATCGGCAGGAAAGCCTTCCAGAGGCAGAAGGACGCTGCGACTGAGAATCACAACCGAATGGCAAATGTATTTACCTCTACTTCGGCATTCGAGCCAAATCTTCTAGTTCTTCTAATTCTCGTCGTTGTCGGCAACCGCTCCAATGAAAGTTTGCTCAAAAAATATTTATTCGCTGAGAGATTTTTTGTTCGGAAACGCGCCGATCGGAGTTGGACGGTGACCCGAACAAGAAATTGGGAAATCCTAATATGCAACAATCGGAGACAGAATGACGGAGTAGAAAAATTTGAAATTCTCTTAGCTCTCTCAGAATACCCGACGGCGAAGATCACAAACAAACATAACCATAAGGTCCATCGAAAATTAGAGACTCTGATCCCTGGATCGAATCGAGAAGCGATGGAAGGCGCTCACAGCGGAGAGCTCACACTGCCCTGTCAAAGCGAGCAGCCTCCAATGGTCAGCCTCTGAGCCTCCTTTGATGATGTGGAGGAAATGAAACGCAGAGGCAAGAGGTCTGGATGGAATCAGTTCTCGATGGGTAGCCGCGAACTGTCTTGATTTCCTTCCGATTTTCCGCATGATTCCCCACACGGGTCGACTGTTATAATCTCGGCGTTGGGTACCGTATCGCAGCTCCGGTGTATCCTTTCCCGCTCGCTATACTTTCTGGGAGCACGTGGAGTTAATGAAAATAAACTCCCCAGGTCAGGATCGGAACCTTTATATCGGTCTGGTTGCTTGGCTTTCGCATCTCGGCGTCCTCATTCCACGGAGGCTGCTCGGTTCCGCTCGCCGGCAGCGGCCGCCTCGCTTGGCGGCCTCTCTCCGCTGCCCCTGGCTGCCACTCCAGATGTGATCAGAAATAGGAACTTCATCAAGCCAGATTAGAACGTTGATTGAGTTGTTTCCTCTCGGTACCTTACGAATACTGTCGGATTCGTAAGGGTGGTTCTCCGGGCTGAACATCTGGGAGTGACATGTGCTACTTCCTACACAACATATCGATACGGAGAAGACACTCGTCAGTCAGATGCTTTCTCCTATCGCCAGTCGGAGGCAACGAATTCCCTCGACTCCTTCCGACCTGCTCGGGGCTGGTGCTCGGTGAATCCCTCGACAGAAAGCTTACACACATAATCACTTTTCCTTTTCTCCGTCAGTTTCCCGCAGGGTCTTTCCAAGGTCTCAGGGGACCTCCCGAGTGTGAACGGCCGATTGCTGGTCGTCAGTCCGGAAAAGGAGTCGAGTTCCTTTTGTCGGAAACTGTTTTATGCCTGCGGAGCGGAAACCCCCATCGAGCTGAGGAAGTCTGATTGTGGGCTCGGCTGGCGGGAGGAGCTCGATCGATACCTCGGAGACATACTCGTCGCTCGCGCCGGGATCCGAGGCGAAAGCTCACTCCATTTTTTGTATTCCTATTTGATTTGCAATCGCCGGTTCATGGAGAATTCGCTTCTGAAACCTCGTGTAAGAGCAATGCGTCCTAAAGGATAAGTTGTTGATCAGGAATGTTCGGCGACGTCTTCTCGGAGGGAACTGCAGTGATATGCGCGCTGTCGATGTCGGAGAAAGACCATGAATTTCTTTTGAAACAATGACATCGCCCTACATCGGAAACTCCAAGTCGAAGTCGGAGGATTTCTTGAAAGCCTCGACAATGGATGAATGCCGGCCCGAATGGAAAAACTCGAATGGGATTTGTTGGACTGTCGGACTCTGCCGAAGAGTGGTAATCCGCGTCTGAGAGTGAGATTCTCGCCATCTCCCGTATATTTCTGCCCGATCACAATCGACTCATGCTCCCAGAATTTTCTCGGTGTTCTCCTGCAGAATTAGGCGGGAACGATGGATTTTGGGAGGCACCTCTTGTTTTCTTCCCAATTTTCGTTTTGAGTGGCTCGTCGGAAATTGGCACCGACAGACGTCAATTGAACGAAAATTCGGAGGCGGAAAGCCTGCCCACTCGGAACCGGAGCGGCCAAAGGTCCCGTCAGGGCTTCCGTCGAGGCTCGCGTCAGGGTTTCCGTCGGAGTCCCCGTCAGGGTTTCCGTCGAAGTCCCCGTCAGGATCCCGTGAGGGAATCCGCACGGAAACTCATTAACGGAGTTTGCGGACCTTCTCGGACCGTGGCCTACCTTACCCCGGCTGCTGCTGCAGTCGAGCGTTGCCTCGAGTCGGAACACCGGCTTCCGACCCCGCCGCCAGATGGTTCCGCTGTCCGCTCGGTCAGTGATGGTCTCAACCAGTTCCCAGAAAAGCAATCACGGGCACCAGCTATGAACCGACAATTGACGCGAATGAATCAACAGGGAAACTTCCCTGGTTCAGAGCGACTCCGCCGCCCCATCATCCGCTGTACCGATCGATCAGAGCGAGGTCAGCTCTTCACAGTTTTCTGAACCTCCTGTCCCTCCGACTCGTAATTAATCACGAGAAGAAGTCACAAGTAGATAAACGTACCTGAATTCAGGAAGGTATGCATACAGATCGATGCCACGATTTTCTATTTCGCGTCTTAGGCTTTCCATATCCTCCACGTCGGTCTCCTCGCATCGGGAAATATTCATGGAGACGCCTCACGTGTTCCCCGCCGGTTTACCCCGAAGATGTTCGAACTTCGGTCGGATGTTCCTCACCGGATACGCGGCAGAGGCCAGCTGGGTACGCAGACCGTACTCCCAAGTGTCGCGGAACGTGAGCGTGCATAGGTCCCGAGCAAACATCCGTTGCGGAGCGAGCCTAGTAGGAACACACGCGGAACTTCGGGTAGCTCAAGTAATTAAAGGGCAGAAATAACAGCGCCACGGCGTTCCATGGGCACTATGCAGAGGTAAGAAGGCTGCTCATGAATATTATTGCGGCGATATTCTGGCGTTGTTCCTCTCGCCTCTCATGAGGAAACCGACTCGCATTCGGAACATCATTGCGATCGCATGGTCGAGGGAGAGGCGATTGTTTCTCATGGAAACGTGTGGGAAGAATTCACATAACTGTTTCAGGGTGAGCGTCCGACTCGGCTGGGTAACTTTATATGTATGTACGTACCTTTCCCTCGCCGACCAGCACACACGGGAAGAACGATCAGAGAGAACTTTCAAGGTGGGCAGACTCGATTACACGATCGTGGAACGGAATTCCACCGAGGTTCGAGGTGCGCAAGCCCACCGTCTCCGATGGGCATGAGCATCCCGTGACTCGAATGGGAATTCCCCAGGAGTGTGCGAACTTGGGTCCAAGACCCCGTCGCGTCGTGTTTTAAAAAACGCAGTGGGTCTTACCGTGTCCGATGCGCCACGATGAATTTGAAAATGAAACGGGCGGCTCATGGGCTGCGTGGGTTCGTCTCGAGGAACGATCAAGATGATCCCCCGGAATCTCCCCCCAACGACGTTACTCTGACGTGTTTCAGAGAATGGAGATAAGGTCATAAGTATGTGTGCAAAACAGAACCTTGTATCTGCCCGGATTGCTCCTCCGGAAGTTTCTCGGAGACTATGTCCCTTTACGACGCAGGAGAAGTATCGACCGGGTTTTCCGCTTTCTGAATCGACCTTGCCCGGAGCTGGTGGAACGTTGAGAGAAAAGGAATTTCGATCAAGCAGCAGTAGAGAGAACCTCCTTCCGAATTTCAGGATTTCGCGGGGAATGGCTGAGATTTCCGCTCGAGTTCCCCAGCTCCTCTTTTGGTGGGAGCAACTTGAGCGACGATAGCGTGACGTGTCGCTCGATTCCCCTCGCGTGCCCGGAACCGTGTCGTTTATTGCGAATACGATTTGCTGAGTTCGGTCATTTCTTTTTCCGTCTATCCGTTCCCTTGCATCGCAAGGCACGCAGTCTCGAGAGATACGGAGCCCGGCGAAGACGTTCATTGTCGAATTCTCGCATATTCGAGCTCGCCGGGCATTGTTAGGAGTATTTCTATATGTCCGAAGCGGCTTATTGCTCCTTGGAAATACCTAGTCTCCTTATGACGTACGGAAGCATACGAGCGTACAAGATGGTGCGGATCTCGACGTAATGCGTAATTGGCTCCTCGATTCGCTAGAACGTTCGTCGTACCTTCACTCATACCCCTACAGCTCTATTCGTGGTGAAATTCCCGCGAAAACCGCGCAGTTGTCGAGAATCGATGGTCATCGTCGCGAAAGCTGACTGAGAGCTGGATTCTGCGAGCATGTTCCCCGAAACACCACGACAAGCACAATAAACAAAGTTACTTTCAACATCAGACGCAGAGCTTGATGGCAGGCAAACTGCCATGCAACTCCACGAGCCTGTCCGTTGGCTTGGGAGAGCACCACGACAGAGTTGTAGGTGCATTAGGGAACCGAAACTAGGCTCCCGCTCGCAGGCAAACGAGGTTTAGGGCCCATTCATTCGGCGAGCGGTGCCGAATGGCGGCATGCCAGCCATGCACGTCCCCTCGCATCGTCGTTACCGACGACGCACGGCGAAAACAGAAATTCCCCCGCAGCGCATCATGAAGAATGAAGCGGAGTAGGCAAGTTACTCGGAAAAATCTCCAGATGACCGGAGACATCCCGGCGCAGCGTGAGGCTCGCAGAGGAAATTGATGGTTCGGAGGAACTTTCCAGAACGAAGGGCGAGCGAGGTATGCCTAAAGGAGGGAAATAAGGAAGGGCGGCCTGCCCGCCTGCCTGCCTTCAATCTGTGGCAGAGCTCCCGGGAGGAAGACTTGTTGTCCAGCAGAAGACGCTGGTACTAAGAGGCAGCTACGCAAGCGATGCGCATACTTGAAAGGTTAATTCAGGCGAGTCTCTGACTCAGCTCGAACACACGACCTTGTTATTCTAATGTTCCCACTTAAACACGGCAGGAGTCTCCTCACTTGGGAGCGAAACAAATTCACGTCGAACTTCCTACCAAACACTCCACCTTGATGGAATAGGTGGATTGCGAAGTTCCGCTCGTGTTCCGAGAGCTCGGCTTTCGATATTTCGTTCCACAGCCGATCGATTTCATGAGACACGAAGGGGGAAAATGAAGAGCGTGATCTGCTTCAAAGGTTCAGAACAATCCGCTCGAAGAGAGTACCTACCCTCTGGATTTGAAGCCCATTTTTTGCGATCGTTCGAGCGTTCATTCAAGGTCTGAGGAGAATCCAATCTCCGATTATTATTGTCTGCAAGTCCCCTTGGCTCCTCCTCGCTCACCGGCGGGAGCTCGGAGGTTGCCATCCGGCGAGATTGATTTTGCTTCCAGCAATAATTATACCCGGCAGTATCGGAGCTCTTTCGCTCGTGTAGACGATGTTGCAAACAGTCGCGAGCTCACAAAGGCTCGCCGAGCTCTCGACGACAACAAAATGTTTTTGGACTGACAAAGCGCCAGACGGAAAGAATGCTCCGAGCACTCCGCTCGCAGGTATCAGCAGGGAACAATGAGCCCAAACATCTCCGAAGCATCGCACAGAGGTTCCCTAGTCCACGGCAGCCTACTCACGCAGCTGAGACACGGATGAGCTTCCACCGGAACCCGGGCCGTGCTTTTCAACGTCCGAATTTTACGCGGATTCTACTCCCCTGCCTGCACCTCGGACAAACCGTCGATTTGCTGCTCGCGGAGCTCACGTAGAATCCTCATTCCGTTTTATGGCTCCGGAAAACTGTTCGGACGACCGTTCCCCACGAGAAGAGCTCCAATTTTCAGGGTGTGCTCAGCTTTCCGACGAGTTTGCGAGCCGGTCTCCCTGTCCTCTGTTGCCTCATGCCACCGGATCCTTTTTGTGCAGGTGCGAGTGTTCCCCGCATTGGAGGCCTTACGGCGCAACTCACAAATCTCGGCAGCCGAATAGGGTAGCAGCTAAGCGCGGGTCACAGCTCGGATTCTTTCCGCCCTTAAACCTGACATTCGCTCAGCCGGAGAAAACAGCTGATCGGAGGATCCGATCTGTTCGGTACGCCCCTCTGTCTTGTTCACTGTGGTCAGCACCGATACGGCGCAGACGTGGCCGAAGGGACTCATCTCATCGGGAGGACATTGGTGCGCTAATATTAAGCCCTTCCTAATTGGTGCACAATGATTGCCGGAAAAGATCGCTCAGGAGAGAGGGTCATCTGCGTTTAGGGCTGTTGTCTCCCGACTCGGATCTGCTTCTGATAGGATGGAGTCGGCTGAAAGAAGAAAGATATTGATGCTTCGCGATGCGTTTAATAGCCGGCGATACCTATGGAATAACGGAGCGAAGACTCGATCTGAGCTCCTGGGGGAGATACATAGGTTTTCCTATGAAGTTCCATCGAAGACGTGGATATTTTCTTATCGCTCAGTGAAAACCGCGCAGGGAACCTCTCTCGATTTTGTCGATCACTGCTCCGGTCATTTGTTCGAATCCGAGTACCTGATTCCACGAACATTGGACTTGGGACTCGGAATCCCTGGGAATTTAAAACTCTCGTAAAATATCCATCCGGCAGTCGGCTGCTAGGGACAAGTTTCCGTTTGTCGTCGTGACTCGGACCGAGTACGAGTGAAACTCCCGAGCCCGACAGAAGCGTGATCGAGAGGCGAAAATTTCGTGCTCGATCGATGCGGAGCATGAGACTCGGTGAGCGCGTCATGAGCTGACTCGTGGTGCCGATCCATCCTGAGTAGTCGGTAGGACTATCGGGTGCTCGGAGCGTCCCGCAATGCTTCTGCCAAACGTGTCTCTCATGTCAGTCACTCTTGATTCCAATCTGAGATTCCTCTAAATGAAAATGTGGTCGAGCTGGAGAGGACGCCGGTTCAGTCGCTGGAAACATATCCGATTAAATGTCAGTAAATTTGATCGTTGATGATTCGTTGCGTGGAATCGCCGCGCTCCGTATCAGTTCCCTCGCGATGATCGTCAGAGACACAATGTTTCGATCGAAGATAATCGAATCGGCTCCCACAATGAATGCGGTATGAATATTCACGGAGGCAGCGGTCACGCTGCAAGATGCGTGTCGATTTCTGTCACGGCAATCGTATGGTGGAGGTTCGCGAAATGCTCATGACACCAAATTCCCCCACAGATACCCGATGAAGCCTGAAATATCTCACGATTCGCTAAAAATTCACACGACAACATTGTGTATATGTCCGAACTCGGAAACGCGTTTCCGCATTCCAACGCCTCCCCCCTGCGGAGAAGAATCTGCAAAACTCGGCCTTACTTCAGTGGAACGGTCATGAAATCACTGCGCTTGCCTGCGTGCCGCGCGTGAAATTACTCTGCGCGCACGCTATTCTGCCGGTGGAGCGCGCCGTGCATGGCAGCATGGCCCTCGGAGCTGGAGTAATGATACTCCGACGATTCCGATTCTCCGCGAGGAATTCCTCGTGGCTGGAGTATGAGTATCCTGCAACTTCCTCCTCATGATTCTCATCCCGATAGCCACCGACCAAGGATCAGTCAGCAATTTTCTCCTCATGATTTCCATCCCGATAGCCACCGACAAGGAATCACTATCGTACTATTTCTTTCCCATGACTTCAATGATTCAATCACTCTGATCTCAACTTCAGCCAACCGGCCTCCATTCAACGAAACTCTTTGGCTATACTCGACTTTCTTATTTCTTCTTCCTCGTGACTAAGCGTTTAAAGCCTGTTACAATTATCCTCCAACGACCGCCGTTATTTTTTGGAGCCCAGTTCGGCTCTGTTTCCACGAGCCTACTGAGGTTTAATCCCTTGTCGCTGAGGATTGATTTCGCGTCGAGAATTCGAGGCGCGAAGCGCCCTCACGGTTGGTGTATGCACAATTGGTGGAAATTCATTCACGGGAATCTCTAGGGAAGCTTCGAACTCGTTGTGCCCAATGTGGCGAATATTTTATGCGCGATCGACTCGCCGCAAGCGGGTCCTCAGCGAGCGCGTTCCGAGTTTACTCGAGGAATATATTCATTCCGACCGAGCATGACCGTGCGTGGCGGTCTGAAGTTTCACCACTTAAAGTTATCCCGGAGAGCGTACGTTGCCGATATTTCGCAAGGAGCTTGCTTCGGAACTCTTGTTCTCGAATAGACTACCCAGGTACACGCCGCAGACTCGATAACGTCTCCGCGAAGCACCAAGGGCTCGTTCCCGGAACTTTCTCCGATTCGGGGCCATATTTCTCGCGATATTCGAGAAAGCTCCGGAGCATCCAATTTTCAGATTTCTTGTATCGTTGGAGAGAGTTTCATGGAGTCGAGAAACTTCAGCTCCGCTTTTGGGAGCTTCACGCATCCATCGAACATCCCGGGAAATTAGCTTGTGCTTCCGGGAGCAGTCGCGGCTCGAAGCAGCTCGAACCGCGAGGACGTTGGGAATATCGGTGACAACAAAAACCTAAAATCCCAGGGATACGGATGGCCCGGGGCAGCGGATGGCCAATCCTCAGAGCTCAGACGCTTGATGCACTCATTTGTTTAGGAGCTCCTCGCTTATGCTCTAGGCCGTCCCGAGAGAGTCAGCTGCCATCTGCACTCTGCTGCAAAAGCTCTCACTCAGAGCGGGGCTACCAGAGGGAGTTTGTCTCGTTGACGAATCTTTGAGAGCTCGACTTCATCGAGGCCTAAAGCGTGTTGGCGTCTTAGCGGCTCCGCGTTCCTTCCCTCGTCGGATGGGACCGAGCGCAGACGCAACCGCGGCAAGGACGCCTCCTCCACAACGTCCTAACGCACCGAGAACTCTGCTCGCCGCGAGCAGCCCGCGCCCTCCGCGGAGCTCTCGGGCTCATACTCTAGCTAATGTTATTACAGCCGACGTTGTCGTTATCGCCTCGAGAGCTGCTGTTATCAAGCCTCTAGCTCTTGTCATCGTTCTCGTCGGTGCGGTAATCACTCCTGGCGTCTGTGTCCTGCTTGTTTCGCTCGAGCGAGTCGTCCTCGTTCGCAGTTTCGTTGTCAATGCACTACTGTCCGATGCCTTGTGCAAGTGCTGTGGCAGGTGGGAACAGGTGGGAGCCTTCCAGTTGGATCGATGGATAGTCTAAATTTAGCGCCGCGCACGGTGTGACTAAGAACACAAACCCTTGGGCCAGGGGCGCAGACGAGGCTGGTGGAGTCCAATCGATTCCGCGCCGACGGCAAAGCTCTTCGTCAGATCGACACATTTTATTCGTGTCGGAACGATTCCTCCCAGGGGAAAATTCCGAGTACGGAATATGAAAAGAACGGGAAACTCGATCTCAGATGATTCTTCCCGGGCTCGCATTCTAATTCTCAGTCAGCGTTTCTCGCCAAGATCCACCTATCCACCAATCGGGTGGATTTGCCTGATTGATAGGTTATTATGATATCTCGATGTGTCGGTCGGAGCTTCTCCGCAGACGCCCGGAAGCGGCATCTCGCCCGGAGAATGAGCGTGATTCGACGACAAGGTCGAAAACCCTACAAGGCTCCGACGACAAAACTGGTGTGAGGTGGAACGTCCGGCTGGTTTTGCGAGCGGAGAGCAGTCTGAGTCGCTCCTGGACGAGTTGGGAATCTGCCCTGTGGGACTCCGCGTTGGAGTCTCCAAATTGAACACTTTTCTCGGAAAGGATGCTCTCTCAGGGGACGTACTCGCTTCTCTTTCGGTCTCCGCGCGAAGCTCGCAGCGCAGCCGATGACCACATCACATAAGCGTCTGACGCTCGCTCGAGGGTGGGACCTTCTTGCAGTTCACCTTATGGATAGCTCACCATTGTTATTGTCAGTCTATCGTTTGGACTCCTTGAACCCAAAACAACCCCCTTTAGGACCCCGTATAGGAACTAGAAGCGATGAGGACTGGATGGAGCGATGGAGGGGTGACTTGCTCAACAAGCTACTTCGGTACCTAATCGTTTCAGCAATCCCAAACCCAAGCCAAATTCGAGCGTCAGCGAAGGAAAGGTGGCTCCGTTCCCTTCCACTTCAGTCCGGCAGCCGTAATATGGCCACCGGGATTTAGCCGCTCTTTGGATTCGTGACATCGACTAAAAGAGGGGATCGAATTACCCGGCCCATCGCTACAGCTCTGTATGATCAAATAATGACTATTATCATTATTATCAAACGACGATGCCGTTTCCTATGGAGAAAATGGCGCTGTGCCATGTTCTGGTCAAAACTCAACATTCTCGGGAAGCCGATGATTTTCTGAGGAGACGCGAGCGCTCCCCATCAGGCCGACGGAGGCTGAGGGAGGAAGACGTTCGAGATCGCTGTCATACGGAATCGAAGCTCCGACTTGGGAGGATGGGAAGAATTTTAATATTCAACTTGCTATGATGGACTCGATGCAGGTAGCTTAGGCTCAAGATCATCGATCCCGTTCCCGAGTCGGAGCACGACTGCCGGAATCGTCGGATATTCCCATTTTGAATCCAATCTCCTAATTAGAACCTAATCCAGCTGAGCTAAGGCCGATAAGTGCTCGATCGAATCGGATTAATCGCTCGGAAACGAAATCTGCTCCTCTCGAGGTTGCCGTCCCACCGGACCGGCATCAGCCTTCTGTGGAAAAAAAATGAACTTCTTCCCGAATCCTGGGGCGAATTTTCCAATGCCGAGTTCTCTTCAGTCGTTCCGCCTGATCTTCCCCGCGGCAGATCGAAGCGAGCGGAAAGTTTCTCACTATCCTCCGCCGCAAACTATGGTTTCCTCCCGATCCCGGGGTCCGGTCTGACGAATGAGAGGAGGAACAGAGTTTCCCATTTCCTTCAAGAGCTCAGACTTCATTTCCCTCTGTTGCCGTGCGCCTCAAGGGCGCTGCGGCACGTCTTGAGTCCTCGCCTTCCTGTGGAAGCGAGGTTACCCGGCAACAACAGGTTACCGATTGTTTGGCAGCGACGAGCAGCATAAGGTCAGAAGATCGAGGGAAGTTCACGTAGACACAGTCGAGTCTTCCTCTCTCTGACGTTTTTCGAGAGGCCTCGGCATCGGATCGGAACCCCGTCGGGACTTCTGGAACGTTTTATCATTTTCCGCACAACAGCAGCTTCTTCTGTCCCCACTCAGGGAAAATCTTGACGTTTCACTTGAGAGCTTCCTGGTCCGAGAAGTGCTTGCGGACAATGTTGTTTCTCATATGCACTCTCACGCCATCGGCCGCCTTTATCGAAACCTTCGACGATGAGGACCGGAGCCGCGACCCTGCTCGCGCTCGGCGTCCCCGTCTCGGTCCGTCTTCCTTTGCGGAGATCATAATTGGTGACTTTGCTCGGAACTCGACCGAATCTCGTCCCATAATGATCACCCGCCATCGCTCCCGCTGAAATTGTACAACAGTTGTTCGCGACTCACCCAAGGATCGAATTGCGTACATCATTAAGGTTGTTGGAAACACTCTCGGTGGAGTCTAGCCGAGCCGAACATCATCGGCAGGCGTGGGTAGAGCAGCGACGTAGGCCGCGCTTCCGGTCCTGACGGTCCCTGCGAATTCCGTCTTTGTCATCCTCGAAAACGGATTCGAAGCGCTTGGCGCGGCCGGAACTCGGAACAAACACTTGAGGCAGCTGTCGTTTCCCTGGACGGTGAGTTCCGATGAATACGGGCAATGACCGTCGGCACAGCAGCTGCCGTCATCTGCGAGAGTGCGGAGTGAATTCACGCAGTTGGCGACGAAGACGGAGGGCACAGACTCCTTCTGAATACATTCAGCTCCGGAATTCCGCACGCTCACATCTGCCGACGGGATTGACGTCGGCAACAACTTGGGAACTCGGTGATTGAATGCAGACTTATACGCAAGTGGACCTGGGAAAATCAATCTTCGGATGCGCGAGTACCGTTCAGACCTGCCGATTGCGTCGGTTTGTTCCTGAACGTCCAAAATCTATCTCGAGCTCGACTGCGGACTCGTCCCTGCACGGTGAATGGTCGTCTCTTGAATGCGAGCTGCGCTGGACACGCTGCGGTGAGGTCGACGAAGCGCGGGGCTCTTTCGGATGGGTATCTTGCGTCATAGAGTCGGGCAGGTTGGGAAGCACAACCCATGGCCCCGCTTATAATAACCCATTCGGGTCCCCGTGATGGTCGAAAATCGCTCGTCGAATACCCCATTGAGCTAGGTGGCTGTTTTCATTACCCTCGGACGCGAATTTCCCGCGCGAACACTCACGATGTTTTTGTTCGGCGAGTCGAAATCCCCAAGGATGATTCTGGGGAAGAATGGGAGGTGAGCAGGAGCGTAGGTCCGGACTTTTGACGTGAAAAAAATGTTGTGAGCCGAATGACCGTGACCGTGAACGGGGAAGCGGGACGGAGCCCTCAGGGCAGATTTGCACATTTCGCGATGTTTATATCCTCGGAGACTTGAGATCCGACCTTCGATACGCTCAAGAGGCTGACTGCCGGAAATTCCTCATTATCTCATCCAGGTGCTGGAAGTCTGGTATGCGAGATAGAGCTCAAACAACGACGTTGCAGAATAAACGGCAACTTCGAAAGTGCCCGCGCTGACTGCAGGATGCGGGTGCCCTCCAACCATTTCCGCGGTCGACTACAGATCACTGCTCAGATGGCGACTCTCAGGATTTCGAGCTCTCGAGGTCCAAAACCGGAGGGTATCCCACCACTCAGGCTAATAAACTCGCGGATGTTTCATACGAGTTTCCATGAGAGCTTTTTCATGTTCCGCACACTGCTCCTGCTTCTCTCTCGCCGATGGAATTTGCTGTTTGCTCCATTCATAGGGATTCTCTCGGAAAGTTCCATTTCGCCGGTGGGCGGCCATACGGATGAGCTTGCAGGGGACCGAACAAAAAATTACATCAGAGACCAGGAAAGCTTGGGTGATACCTACTCTGACCTCCTTTGAACGAAGGTCCCGCCCGCCTATCCGGATGAACGGGGAGATTAGCCAGAGCTGCCTACCCGGCCGCTGCATTAAATTCAGTCTCCGTTTGAAGCTAAATGCTCTCTTACCCGCGCAATGCGACCGAAATAAGCGATTGCGCGAATTTCTCCTGATGGAAATTCCAGCTTCCCCATATTCAGCTTTTGTCGGAATATTCTGCTGGAAGTTTGACCTCGCTGTAGCGCAGCCTTAATGAGGCCCGAACCGAACGTCGTGCACGCAGCGGGGCTTTTGTCCCGGCTCGTTCCCTGAACAGGAAGACGGTTCGCATCACGTTGCGTGTCAGGATAATCCTATTCCGCTGAGGGATAGCGCCACGGCATGCCCCGAAATTGAATTCGTGGTTTTAAGCTTTCTTTCTGTCTCCGCGCGTCGGGGGTTCTGATGCTGTTCTGGGATTACTCAGTCCTTCAGCTTTGAGTTCATGCTCGTATGGAAGAAGAAACGCTAGACCAAGCTAAAGCGTGGAACTGATTCAGCAACATTCGCAGCAAACAGATAGATGGAAGCAAATCCGTTGAACAAACATTGCTCATCGCAATATGCTACGTACGGGAGACTCACAGACCGAGTCTTGACCAAATAAATCATGTAGCGTTGGGGCAAAGCTTGCATTTCATTCGAATACGTCGAAGGAGGGAGTCTTCCCTGCATGACATGTGTGTGCACTAGGATCGCTTAATGAAATGGAATCAGCATTTACTCTTCTATTCATCTATCATCATGAACATCATGGGGGCGAAATTAATGATAATATTTTTATCCGATAATAAATTCAGAGTGTACACCTCATGGTACATCTCCGACTGGATGCCGTCCCAGAGCAAGTCGAATTAGAGGATGGAATTATTGGTCCTCAGTGATTCATTGGAATAGTCGCGAGCCCAGATGTGGAAAAAGAGCATCACTTGGATGAAGTGCGGAATTCCCGCGGCAAATCCTCTCAGCCTCCCGTTCGTGTAAGCTGGAAAGCGCCAACTTACGGTAGGATTTTCTTCTTGTTACAGCTCTTGAGATCAAATCCGGGTCAGGCTCGGCCAGACCCACCTCTGCCAGAAAATTCTTCTCCAAGACCAGTATTCGAGCTTCAACACCCCATGGCATCCCGGCGGAGGAGGCGGTGGTGGTGGACAACCTCAACAGCAACAACCACAGCCGCCGCCGCCCCAACAAGATACTCGGGAGAGACTGCTCGAAAGAAGCGATTTGATGCTCCAGCAATACCTAGGGACCGGGCAGGCTAGTCCGCCACAGCAAAGCAGCTCCCCGTCTCGGAAATTTCGGAGCCACTCCGCTGTCGGTGAGTCTCCTTGTTCCTCACAACTCGCGAATCTACGACTTTGCCCCTCAGTCGGCTAAGAGCACCGCGGAGGGTCGTGCGATCGGACGGCGACTCGAACGACTGGCGGAATACATGGTGTCATGGTCGTCGTCTAATATGACGAAGTGATCCAATACGGTCAGAAGAGTGTCGGTGCTGTTATTTCGACGAGCTCCTGTCGGAACCTGTCCGGCTGCTCCGGGTGATAAAACAGTTACGAGCTCGCGCAGCTGCAAGCCGAGCAGTCGGTCCGCGGGTCATAAAACTCACTTACTCAAACGCTCCGACGACAATGTGCGGAAAACGATACGCAGCTATGCAATTGCAATCCATTGATCAATCGGTCGAATAATTACATATTCAATGGGAAGTTTTGTGTGGAGGAATCAGTGGGACGGATTGTAGAACACATTCGAGGTGAAACCGAATGTGACGTCCGGCGGCGAAATGCGTCAGAGAATCCGTGTTCGGTGCTGAAGGCGTGGGGACGGTTTTGATTAATGCTGGAGGAAATCCGGGGTTAGAGGAGAACAGCCGGAAATAGTCCGTGACACAGTGACAGGAGTCGCCGGCGAGGATGACGCTCTCGGTACTGCGAATAATTCATGGCACACCGATCTGAGTGAGTCAGGCACGGGAGGGAGATAAAAAGAGAATCGAGAGTCAGACGTGCTCCTCGCCGCAGTGTGTCGTGGAAAGAGAAACCCCATTGACGGAGGAGAATCGAGTGGTCTTTCAAATCGTCGCATTATCCAGCGAGTCGCCGCCTTGCGTGACCTGAACAATGCTGTTAGGTCCTCTTTCTCGCCTCGTTAGAAAATTCTCAGACTACATTTTGAGTTTTCAGGACTAGACCGACAGCGACAAAAAAAACTTCCCCTCCATGCTCCTCGTGCAACTCGACTCTGGGATGAATTGAATCATTTTTTTTCGAGTTCATGCTTGAAAATTCGATACTTTCTGTCTGACCCGGTTGCGGGTTCTCCCATTGACGTTTGCTTGAGCCGCGGTTCCGGAAAAATCTCGCGGTAACAAGAAACCTGCAGGAATTCGAATATGTCCCGCGGCCTCACACATTCTGCAGGATCCCGGAAGTCTCGACTTGCAAGCTTCGTCCACCGATCTCGCTCCCTCCATCATTCATTTCCTAATGCCTCGCATTCCTTGGAAGACTCAATCGACGAACGACATGTCCTGCATCAATTCTCGGGAGGTTAACTTTTCCGAATTCTTTCGTCTTTGAGTGGCATGGGGTCAGATCGAGCAGTAGATCTCCCTTCCCGTCGACGACCATGAGAACAACACAATGATTCCTCTCGGGGAGCAGGCTACGATTGGTAGTCGCTTGGCGGAGATTCGAACCTGCTCGATTCCCTTATTATAGAATTGAGCGGGTAACAAAAAAGTCTGTTTCGGTAGCTTGAGGATATTCTACACGATTTCCTCGACGTCTGACGCGTCTGACATTTGACAACTCGGCAGGTTACGTTTGTCCTCCAAGAACGTCATAAAGTCAGCGGCTTCGGAGACGAGGCGCAACCTGGGTCTGAGACGCTGACACGATACACGCTGCGTTCTGCACGCAATCCCTGCCGGACGCGGGGATGTTTATTTTCAGATTCGCCCCTGTGCAGACATATGTACATACCTGCATAGCCTTGAGATACGAATTTCATTCGAAGGAAAAGCTGAGTCTCGCGTCAAGAGAAAGTCTGGTGCTTGAAGGTCGAGAGGAGACTCCCAAGTTCTCTTTCCGTTGTATGTGGATTTTAATAGCATTTGCTGCGCCATCCGATACTCGGTACGTTGCTGCAGGTTCGTTCGTGATTTTTCGTGGCGCCAAGGCCCGCGGGAACGTCTGCCTGTTTCACCCGGAATTCCCACGGTCCAGCGAACTGTTAGCGTAACCGCGGGTTGGAACTTGATCGTTGTAGTACACGTATAAATCTGACATCTGAGCGATGTTCGGAGATAACAAGCAAGAGGAAAAGCGTGTCGAGAGACCACAGACTGACTGAGACGCTCTCGTACGTGAACACAGTCTTCTCAGAGAACGCCACCCGCGAATGCCGATTCGAGCTTTTTGCGGAGAACTTTTCGATACATCGATGAAGTATTGAGGATGAATATGACTGATCGAGCCTCGTCGATTCCCCGGAGCTGTTAAGGGAGACTAATCCGTTCGAGCGCCCATCACCGCCAGAATTCGCCGTGTAGCTCGTCCGAGCCAAGGATCTCGCCTTCCTCGACGGGAACCCGGGAGAAATGAGGGGCCGGGAGGGGATATCTGATTCTCTGAGAAGGGAATCGGCTCACTTGTACGCACAATCCTGTTCTGTGCGTTCCTTTATTGTACTCGCCTAGACAGGGCGATACTTCCGAAATAGTTGGAGATTCCGTAAAAACGCGCGAGCCGATATCAAACGAGGGCTTAACTTGCGCGTAATCGAAATCAGCGCACAGAGAGTCTCGAGGGATCGGAAGGAACTTCAGGGTACGAGCTCCTGGAAAATTGCCAATTCCATTCGCCCGGGATCTACCCCGGAGATTCAAACCTTATACCCTTGGGGGCGCCGCGTCGCAGCGGATCACGGACGTGGATCCACCTCTTCCATGTACGACGACGCCCTCATTGCTCCGAGTTTTCGTCAACGCAGGGTTGACCATCGTTACCGAGGATGAGTTTCCATGGCGTTGCTATCTCTCACGCCAGTCTGATTCCGAGCGACGAGGATTTAGAGCAAACAGAACAAATAGCGAGTTATGGCGCGTCTAGGTGCAAGGAAATCCCGGAGCTGGCGTCGATATCGGGGTCAAAACACTAGGCATTCGCTAACCCTACTGAGTCTCTCTCTCATTTCGTCTCTGCCCGAAACCGTCCGACAATGAGAACTCCTATTTCCTCAATGCCCATACTCAACTCCGCGAATTTGAGCCGTCGCTGGCCTGCGGGGAACCAGGCCAGTTTGTTTGAGTATATCGTCCGCAATCCCAAGATTACGGGGACAGTTTACTATTTCTGCGAGGCGTCGGCGAGCATGGATATCTCTAAAATCCCTATAATCTATCCGTCCGGATTCCAGATCTCTCAAGAATCTTCGATAATATTCGCGTTTCCACGCATGGGAAGACGCAGACTGTCGGAAGGCTTCGCGCTTTTGTCGTGATCCTTGGAAGGCCACAGTCATGCCAAGAGTTCTAGATCGGGTTGAGACTACGATGAACAAGTCGCATACCATAATCCGTGGGGCAATGCGCCTTGAGGAATGACACCGGAGTCGAGCAAAAACATCCACCTTGAAGCCGTCTCCTCGTTCCCTCGTGTCCATCGCTCGGTCGATCAAAGCATCGATCGAGTTACCTTGATGGAGGACGAATATCGAATTTCGGATCGCCCGTGTACTCCCAATGGCTGAGTCGTTGACCGCTTTCTCGAGGAGGCGCACCTCAAGCTGGACTTCAAAGTTTTCTCATTGAGACTCGGCATAGCGATCGGTCCAGGGTGGAACATTCGGTTAACAAGGTTTGGATCCGACCCTTGATAGTGCCGATTTTTCGGGTTGACGCTCGCTTCGATATACAGTTGAAGGAGGAACAACCAGGTTCCAGGCTATTGCCAGTCGATCTCGATTCTGGAGCGTCGAGGACGACGCAGGTATCCTTGCTCAGGCACAACGAGTCCTAATGTCGATGCATAAAGTCTTTCGCCGGACCGGTCGCGACGAACTTCCGCAACACGAGACCATCGCTCCTGATATTTTGAATCAGACACCGGAACCCGTCGCCGGCGGTCGCTGGGACCCAAGACACCGGCGACTGAAAACGTCTTCAGTGTGCTCCGCTCGGGAATCCGCGAGAGTCGATGAGCTTGGAGCGCGCACTCCGCGGTGTCCAACTTCAAAATGAGGAGTATGATAAGGTCCGAACGCCCGGTTTCTCGTCTCGGACTCCTTTCGGAAAGGGGAAGATTCTGGCGTGGAAAAGCGGCGAATATGTGCGGCCCATGAAAAGAACTCTTTCCTTCATCCGAGACATGACTTGGAAGATGAGCTCGGTGCCAAATCAGCTGACTGAGCGAAGAGACTGGTGGACTAGCATAGGGTAGGGACAACCAAAGGCGGGGAAGCTCCACAATTAGCTACAGGGAAGAACAAAAGCCTGCCTAATTGGTGTTCTTCTCCTTCGTCTCACATGGTCATTCCCTACCATCATCAATATTCCTTGCCGTTGGGGATCTTCCCGTGCTAGGGAGGAGATCGACTCTTGGGTTCGGCGTTGTTAACGCCGGACGATGCTCGGGAAGACTGGGGCGACCTTGGTGTTCCGCTGTCTCGTCGGCGATGTCGAGGCGGAACTCTCGCTGGAAATGCTAATTCGTCGGTGACAAGCATCAGAAACCGAATCCCAAATGACAATGACGTCTAAGATGAGCCGAGCGTCGGGCTCCCACCGAAGAGGATAAGAGACAGTGGGATAAACTCCGGAGTTACTCAATCTCTAAACGGATGTCGGCGGCTCGAGCGATAAGCTATGGAAGTAACGCAGGAGGACCCAAGCGGACAGAAACCAACGTCAGGGGAGAACCTTCGATGGGAGTCGCCAGGGGAAAAACTGGGAGACAGCTGAGGATGAAGGATATTCCTTACTTCGGCGACGCTCACCGTCGCTCCAGGGAAGGGCTCCCTAGTGAGGGAGAACGAGATGAATAATAGCATAGGAGTCAGCGATTCGAGTCGGAGGGAATACCGTAAATGAAGAGAATGACATCTGGAAATTCGAAGCGCTAACTCGCACGATTCAGCAAACTAAATGTTGTGTGAGCGCCAGGCGAGCAGACGACCGAATGAGCGAAAGGAAACGAGGAGTGGTAAGGGGGGAAGGCACTGAATTATTTACATATTCACGATTTGCAAGCAAGTGATGCGGAAGAAGCGAGCGCGCAAGCAAACCCTAAGAGTTGCTGGACGGCAAAGCTTCCCTCCGTGCTCGCAGCGAAGTCTCTCCCTCTGCATTTCTACGTTTCTTCTACTTTCTTTTGTTCTCGGAACTCGGTGTTGGTTGGAGAATGCCGTTTTTCTTCTAGAGGATATCTCGATTCGGTACATCTGCCACCGATCCTGATTTCGTCCTCCTTATTTTTCTCGTCATAAGCAAGCGACTAGGCAATCGTCTCGATAGATAGAAAGATATCTCTCCGACCTAGCTGATGCTCAGACTTCGAATGCCAGGCGTCGAGGACTCTTGTGGGATGGTCCGAGCCATCTGAAATTCACTTGAAGCTGAATAGGATCGACCCGGAATCACCCTGAAAATCATCCGCAATCGATCCAGAAGCAAGCATACATGCTGAGCTGAGATCGGCATCATACGAGAGAGCGGGAGCTGCGTCAACGTTACATTGTGTCGCGACGAGCGGCACCATCGCATCGGTCGCAGCTATTGTTGCGATTCAATCAGGATTAATATCCTCACGTGAGCTCCTCCTGGAACCGAGAAACCTCGCCCAAGAAGCATCGCATAAAGTACCCGCAATTATCCTGATTTCGAAATATCCCGATCTGATCCGGAGTCGAACCCCGCAGCCAATGCAGGGAGAAAGAGATTCCCTCGCAAGAAAAATAAAATCCTCCGATGGGAAAGAGCGGTCAAGAGGAACAATTGCTTTTTTCCAGAGTGAACCTTAGTTCAATTTTCCGGACGAGCAGAAACTGGAGAAGAATACCCCGGAGATTGAAATTCACCGCGATATAGTTCTCCTCCAGCCGACGAGTCGAGAGTCAAGGATATGGAACGCTGGGATTTGCAGGAGCCGCGTCTCCTGAGAAACCGGCTGGAAACGGCTGATGCTCCGCTACCCGAGGAGCGCATTACTTTTCCCGATCGGCAAAGGATTACAAAGCTCCGAAGGCCGCCGGGCCAATTTCTTCGATTGTGCTCTTATATACCATTCTCTTCTACTTCAGCGATTTGAAGTTACCTCGGTATCTGGCAAACACCAGACAACATACTCCTGATCTTTTCCATGAACGATGTAGGAGCATCTCCGCATGCCGGTCAGATTCCAATCCTTTCGACTCAGATTTCTCGGGGAATTTCAGATATACGTATCGATGTTGAGCGTCTTCAGAAGCACGGCTGCGAACGTGGTGGTTCAGCTCCGCAACAATCTCGAAGGGCTCCCATGACATTGTTTCAGAGGAGTTCTGTTGAGAGTGTGTATAAGCAGAAGACTCCTTTGGTCTGAGCGCTCGTGAGGCGCAGTCTACCGGAGCGCCTTGTCTTCCCGCTCATACCTTGCTGGATGTTCAAGAGTTTTCTCGAATTAAGTTTTCCGCTCCGAAAACTAGAGCGACGTCGGGGTTGCGGAGAGAGAAGGAAAACTTCTCCGGGCTACCTCTCGGGGAATCTGAACCCCACTCGAATGAGGAGCTCGTGGTTTTTTCTCGTTCCAGTGGATCGCAGTCATGAAATCCGAGCCAGTTCAATGTCTCGTAGGAAGGAACTTACCTTGAAACGATTCTGCGCGATGTGAGCGGCTGAGCATCCAGAGAGACATCGATTCCTGACTTTCTCCACCAGAGGCCGTAGCCCCCGAAGACCTTTGTCCCCCTATATCTGAGTTCATCTGGGAACGCGACGCCCGCACGGAGCCGCTTCGCCCGACAGCGGAAGGTCATTCCTACTTAGAGGCGCGCATGGGGGGAAGGCGAAAATTTTCGGCCCTAATGCATAAGTATGGACCCCAAGGAAGCGCGCCATCGTTCAGGTTATCTGGCCTCCGAAATGCGGATCCCCCCCCCCCGTCCCGAGGAAGAAGCCTGTGCACGCCCCTGTTCCTCCTCCTGTCACGCATACTCACATACGTACACATTGAGCATACGTCGTTGCCGCGAGCCGCGAGCTGTCAACGCCTGCGGAATCTGCGCCCGCGCTGTGTCGGTCGCTCTCGAATCACGACTCACGACCTTCCCCGAACGGAAATATAATATTCTCACGGAAATGCTTTTCCAGGTGTCACGGAGCGCGGCGAGCTAGGAAACATGGTCCCAGGAATGGGAGCTCGTGGAAGACACCCCCAGAGCGAATGGCAGCGTCTAGCAAAGCTGGTATCTACGCCGGCCAGCGGGAGATTGTCTCGCAAACAATCAACACGCAATAGGCACGCTGCGCAAAACGTCGTCGTTTGGTTTCACAGCATGGATAAAAGGTACGCAGCCATGTCTGATCCTACCTGCATCCTAGCCCAGGCCCAGGTTAAACCCGGAGTACATACTCTGCGACGGGGTTCCCCCTCGGCCAACCGTTCGAATTCCTCTCCACGGCACCGGAGGAAATGGGAATACCCCCCCCGACGGTGTACAGTGATGCGAGTATTTTGAAGAGAACCATCAAAAAGCACAGGCCTCAGGCCCTGAGCTCGCGACGCAATATGAACAGAGTTTCTCGTGTAGCCGGGTGAAGCGCGGAAATTTTGAATTGCTCACCGTCGAAAGGTGCTGAGTTCCGGGCCGGAACTCCACCTCATAATTGTAGCTTAGAATTGCAAACTAGGAATTTGCAGCCGCTCGGCTGCCCGAGCCTGCGAATATTTGATTTGGGAATTTTGAAGAATATTCTTTTATCACCTCATAGACCTCGAACGCCACCGGAAGGGTGGAAAATTTCCCGATGCCGATGGATTGTTCGAAGCGCCCGATGTACTGAAGGGATTGAGGATGGAGAAGGAAATCTGCTGGATGTATCCCATTCTGTTGAGCGAAATCGAATCTCTAAAACATGATATCAGTCCTATATCTGGACTCACTAGCGACGTCATCCGGGATTGTATACATTTTTTTGATCCGGCCACGCAGAGGAAGATGACCTTATCCGAGGATACGACAAGCTTGTACCTAGGGCTCTGAGAAACATGGATATTATGAGACATCTGGCCCGCCTACTGAATGATTCAAATGCTCTGAGGAGCGTGACCGATCCTCAGATCGCGAGGTTCCCTCTTGAAAGGGTCCCAGACGATAAATCGGTGTCTGGAACGAAGTAGAACGTGCCTCTGGAGCGTCTGGCAACTCGCTCCTCTACCCATCGCGGCTCGATGGGAGATTCATTCAAAGCTCTCGGGAATAAAGCTCTCAGGATAAGTGACCGCTCGCGATACTCGAGCCGCTCTTGAATGTCGTTTGAACACCAAATTCGAAATTCAATGACTCCCAACGTCTCCTCCACCGATTCCGAGGCATGAACGAGCTTATGGTGTGGGACTAGACCTGGTGGATCTTTTGTGGCTAAGAATAGGTACGTATAGTCGAGACTAAAAACTTCTCTCGGTCAGCGATCCATAAAACTCAATACGAAACAAGTGAACCGAAGCTATCTTGTCCGCTCAGAGAGCTGGGCTTAAGTTGGATAACTCGTTCCCGGAGAACCAAGTGGGGGGAATATTCGAACTTTCCAGCTTCTCGGAGAGTCACCGGTTTGTGTGGGTCCGAGCTGAGCGCTTCTCTGTCGCGGAAGTCCGAGCTGAAATTCTGGATGGGAAATGAGCGGCTCTGGGGAAAAAAGACCTCGGACGGAATCACACGGAAAATCGAGAATTTTATGCGGCTGGACCATTTCCCGACGCTCGCTGATCGTCCGTGAGGAGTGAATGCCCTGATGCCTCCGATACTCCCGGGCCTATCGAGGCGGCATCCACAGACGCATCGAGGCGACTGTGATGATGAGATCGCAGGTCCCTCTTCTCCACGTGCTAGTCTTCCGTTCCCGTCCCTGTCAGATGGCGATGTCTACGCCCATCCATGAAGGAGAACAACGTGCTGATGTCTCGCAGAGTAGGAATAATGAACAGGATTGACCTTCCCACCAGGACGGGCAAAAACACTGGCAGAATCGGAGCGCATTCCCATCGGGATAAATAAACTCCGGTATCTCGATTCTGCATCGAGAATGCTATAAACAAAAGTATCGACAGCTCACCATCGAGGTTTTCACTTCGATGGGCGAGGGGAGACTTCCGCTGATGCTCCAAGGTTACAGGAGCGGCGAAAAGCCGGCGCGAAGGTGCAGAGAGAGCAAATATTGTTCGCCTCGAGCTCCTATTCTCTGCTGCTCCTCCAATAGAGTGTTGAGACTGAAGCTTGCGGCTTGCGGCTCGCCTGGGCAGTTTGTTTCATTGCAGCCGACAGACACGCATCGTGTGATACCCTGACCCATATAGACTTACCTACTGAGCGGAAAGGACTGTCTGTGGCTATCAACGTATCCTTCTACGACATGATTGTATCATTTCCAGATGCACCGACCGCACAGAAGATGACCTGGAAATGATCTACGCTAAGCTGCGAAGTATGCCTCCGTTCTCACAACTGCACCCTGTACTCCTACAACAGCTTTCATTTTACGGCTACTACGAGGATATCGACGCCGGTGTGACGCGTACGTTCATTTCTTCATGTTCTTGAGCTCCGCTTGATCGATTGGTCGTCACGAATCTCCCTATTCAATGATAGATTATCCTTTTTCCCGAATCCCGGACTGATCATGGGAGGCGGTGGGGGGAATAAATAACATGCTGAAGGAGGGACAGCGGGACCGATTCCATGCGGAATGAGGAATAGGCCTCCCACATGTGACTCGTTCTTCCCCGAAAAGGCAGAATCGAACAGAAGCGACACCTGATGGAACCGAAAAAACATTCAAACAACGAGCTGGTGATCGTGCCTGAGCTTCCTGACTGCGTGAACTCAGTCCACGCTGACAAACTTCGGAATTTCGGTCGAGGATCTAGGCTGAGCGGGTTCTGATATTTTCGCTTCGTACGAACTCTCATGTGCGGAACGGACCAGCTTCGTTCCGCACTTGTATCGCTATCAGGCTTCGCCACCATCGCATCGAGGTGCTTCACGATCGCACGTCGCGTCGTCTCAATATTCGCGAACCTCAGTTTTCAGAGAAGGCGACAAGGGAAAGAACTGGTATGCTGTACTCAAAGGCTCACTGGACGTCCAGATTGCGAATCCCTCAGGCGCGTCGAATGTAAGTCCGTCTTTTGTGATTTGTCCAACTCGTATTAATTAGCTTCATTCAATTTGTCGTTCCGCGGTCAATTCCAACAAACTCGCACTGAGCAAAGCCATCGCGGCTCCCGAATATTCCTCGGAGGATGACGATTTGGGAAAACAGGCGGAACAAAAACAAAGACCTTGGATTGAAATGCACGACTATTGTTGGCGACAGCTGCTCGGGAAATTAGCGTTCGGTTCCGAGCCTCTGTTGACGGGTCGGACTTTGCGCTCTCGGACTCTCTCTCCTGAGCCGCTGCCGTCGTCGGAGGGAGAAAGCTCCGAGGCTGGACGTCGGCGTCGCGGTGACGTGAAAATACGACACGAATCAATGCTCGCGTTCGACACCGTATTGTTAAAGGTCATAATTTCTCCCGGGACTCTGTCAGAATATACACACTGCGACTGACGTCCTTCGCCCGCGGCTCCGGACAGCATGACGTACGTACGCGCTGCCAGCGTTACGAATTTCAACGCGAACCGACCCATTAGATATCCGCTCAAGCGGCAGTAGCAGTAGCCGCACTTCCCTGACAATACGTTGCGGACTCGGGAACGAGCGCGCCCATCAAAACCTTCCCCGCGGTCGGAATTCCGAAATTTTTAGAATCGCTCGTCGAATTCCCAAAATCTGACGCTTCCGAAAAGTTCGAGGAGACTAATGAAGGCGAGAGAGGAGTTAAGTCCTTGACAAGCAACCGGAAGGAATCAGAGATGAGATATCCTCGCGGTTCTCGCGTCAGTATGCTGAAGAGACTCTTGTTGACATGTTGTCGAGCCGCGCGTTCGAGGAGTCGATGACACCGTCTGGCGCTTCCGTCACGGTGGATGTTTACTCTGGAAAATTTAACGTTGCCTCGAGCGACCTCCGGAACGAATATATGCATATGGATCTCCCGACTTGTCCCGACTGGCGCGTAAACTCTTCCGCCTTCGTCTCGAGGGGGAACAGGGGCTTGGACGAAGAGGAAAAAACGAAACGCTCTCGTTGGATCGGATCATACCTCCTAGCTCGAAGAGTGACCATTCCTGGCGGAGATTCGGTTCGCTTTCCAAGATTACTTCCATGGCTGGTATTGTGTTGCAGACGTTACCTTTCTCCGGTACTCTCCGGGACGAGGTGATTACGCCTCTGGTGATGGTTCTCGATAGTGACGTGAATGGCATGGGTGGACAAATAGAGAATCGACATCGATCGAACCCTTTCGCTGGTCCCTTAATCAAGCTGATTAGGTTTGGTCGTGCAACCCTCCAACCGCCATGTCCATTGATCGAGCTCACCGCCGATTTCACCAATGCTCATCTCATCATCCTTTGGCGCGGTCCCAGCTCTGAAGAGATGGATAGCCCATGTCGCATTCCTTTCTCCGGGCGGACATTCATGCGAAAATATATCGAAGGATCGAAGCACAGAAAGAATGAGCAGAGAATACGGTTTCTCTCTTCTCCGGGAGCCAGAGCGGAAACGCTCAAGCTCCAGAAGTACGAGGATCCCGCCGCGAACTACGTCGTGTGCCCGCTGGCGTTCGAGACTCTCGGCGGCCCTGGCCCCGTAACGCAGAGACTGCTTCGATACAGTGGGTCAGTTAATCAAAGAAGCGACGGGATGTAGGCGAGCGCGAGAGTACCTCTACCAACGGCTATCAATTTGCGTACAGAGAGGTAATGCGGCTTCCGTCATGGGAACCATGGCCGCTTACAAGGGACCCGCTATGGAACTGCCGTAAGGCCTGACGAGAGTGGGGACAGATGAGCCCATCTAAATCTGATTCATGTGTAACGTGTATTAATAATAAACATTAAATTCGTCTTTCCCTCTATTTTCTATTACTGTTTGGAGGAGCGTCGAACGAAGGGCGCCGAACCTCCTGTCGGTTCCCTACCCGCTCCCTCGAGCCTCCATTTCACTTCGCGGAGTCGAACGCATCGAGGAAAATCCAGCTTACCGTGTGTGCGATGCGGACTGAATGAGGCTGATTCGGAGCTTCCCATCGATGAATTCCTCCGAGGACGAGCCCTACGATCGACCTAATCCGCATGTGATTGGAGACTCTCGTTCCCGGCTCCCGCAATGCTTTACCGGTCAGGAGCCCCTGTATGCGCCGGTCCGAGAACTGGAAACTTTTGCGAATAAATCATGAATTATTCACCGTACAACTTCCCAAGGTCACGTCGGATTCAGGGGGATATCCCTCGGGGTATGACTGATGGTTTTTCGACCAGCTGCTTCGAATACATACATTCCTCGCTGGACTGGCGATCGGTTTCCGGGGCATTTCGCAGACGATTCTGTCTCAGATTGTCGAGTCCGATGGCTCCTGTGCCTCGGATCCGCCGCCGAGGGAGACGCTCCTGAGTGTTTAGAGATCGCCTATTCTTATGCATCGACGCGCGATAGGTTCAAGCGGGGCTCGAATAGGATTCTGATTGCGAACGACGCGACGATCGGACCAGTTCTCGGAGCCCCAGGATTTCAGCCCGATTTGCATCCGATGAGGACTCGGGAAACTTCCGCCTCAAAACGAGCTCTCGAACGAAAATGCTCCGAAGTGAAACTTGTCCTCCTAGTTCCGCACTCGGTCGAGAAAACTCGAAGGAGAATCGGACAAGGATATGAGCGATTACCTAATTCATTTCCCCGAATTGCGGCTCTAAGACCCATGATGTAGCCAGACCGATGACATTCTCAGCTACATAGCACGAGTTATGCCCGACCTTGGAGAAAGAGGGTTGGATCCTCACCGTGGTGATGACGTGATGACAAGCAACGTTCGCTTCGGCTGGGAGCCGGCAGTGGGAGCCTATTATTGACCGCGATTTCGTATTCGGTACGACGTCTTCGCTGGCGGAAACAATAGCTCAACGAAGGGTGTGACTCACACTACCTTGTGACTTAATTAGGACAGAAAGGGTCCCTTTCGCGCTTCCTGGCGAGGCTCCTCAGGGAAGCGAAAGCTTTCCGTCCCTTCCTGTAGACCTTGCTCGGGATTCTATTGCGTGAATTCTGCGCGACCTCTAATGACGCACCAGGAGAGGATTGGAACACCTTGAGCCATGCCGAATAATGATCCCGCGCCACGTATTTCTGTGAGGATTGTGTTCGCATGAAGCTGAAGCGGAAAATGACGAAAAAAAATGAGCGATTCCACCTGAGATTGGTGCTGAATCCCGAGTCGACGGCTTCGTTCGTCTATGAACTAGTTCCGCTCCGGAATAATTCCTCAATATCGATCGCTCTTCTTCCAGGATAACGTGACGCTCTGCACCTTGGGAGTGGGCCGGGCCTTCGGCGAGTCCATTTCAGGGCTTTCGCTTCCACATTCAGCGACTGTCGTCACAAATGAATGTTGTGAACTCCTACGGATCGACCAGAGAGACTTCCAATTGCTCTGGGAGGTAAGTTGACACAGTTCTCGACATCTATGTAGAATAGTTTCCACCCCTCAGGCAGAGGAACGCATGAGTAGGGAGCTTATGATCGACGAAGACTCGAAATACCTTCCCCGTTTTCCGAGATCAATTCTGGAACAGAGTGCGATGACTCCTGTGGAGCTCGCATGGGCGGTGATCCTCGCTCGATGGAGAATATAATAATCGGATATGAGTCGCCGCGAGGAGCGAGCGCTCGACTTGTTTTGTATGGCAAAGTCCCGATCGTCTAGACTCCAGACGGACGGTTATGAACGAACGAACGTCATCGGCCGGATTTTCTGGTTTCAAGGTTCGAGAGAGGAGAATCAGGTAAAATTGATGATGCGGGTCTCTACGCGGAGCTGAGTCTGGTATCACGGGATATACGGGAGCGTCTTCTTGGTCGAAGTGTTCGAGTTCGTTTCCCAGAGACGTCGGCTGAGGGATACGGACACATCTGCAGAGACGTTTTCGCTCACTCGCTCACCCACCCACTCGACGACTGACCAATGAGATTAGCAGACGCACTCGAGAGAATTAATTCTCTCGAGAGACGATAATGTAGCGAACGACTTCGCGTCTTATTTCGAATCGATCTCGAACGATTCGCCGGTCAGAAACAAAAGGTTATTGCAATCCGTCTCGAATCATGGAAGTGATCTCGAATGTTTAAGCTCTGGGCTCCTAGGAGATTTTCCGAACCCAGAGGTACCTGAATAGCTCGATCTCGACCGAACCTCTCCTCTGCAGTGAGAAGAAACCTCAGCGCACTCAGCTGGAGAAGTTTCTTGTCTTCTTCTAAAAGCCGCTCTCACTGCGAGGCTTTTAGACCAGCGGCCTTCTGAATAAGAGTCTTCTAAGTAGTTTCGGGAAATCGTCCTGGGAATTTTCGGTAGTTTCCGTTCTGCGCAGTCCAACGGGGAACAGGTGGGTCCATTCTCGAGAGATAACGGAAAGAGGGAAAAATCCGTCGCCGCGAACGCAATGCAGTGCGGGGACCCCGCTGTGGAGCATTCGGAAAACGCAGAACTCGAGGACGGAGAAACCGAAATGGAGCTTTCCACCAATAGATCATTGAAGAGCTTCCTCAGAGATTATTCGGTCCGTTTCTAAGAGCTACTTCGGGCGTTGAAAATACTGACTCGTTATGAGAGTGTTCCCCCAGTGGGCCGATCGCTCTCATTCACGTGCTCCCGCTAAGTTCAGGCACTCCTGTCGGAAGCAGGTTGACACTCTCCCTAGAAAGGAGCCGATCCGAGCTCCCTCCCTGAGTCGCTACATTATCCCTTCAGCTGTCGTGAATGATGATTTCTGGAGAAAATGAGCCGCGCGGTGCTCAACCCACTGGGAGCGCTCTCGCTTATTGGCCCCAAATCATGCAGGAACAAGGTCGATTGGGAGACTGACCTTGATTACCACAACGGACAAACCCGCACACCGTCTCAAACTCTGCGGGCTCTCATGATTGCGGAGTGGTAGAACAATCGGGACGCCTGGAAACTGCTCGGAGAACTGTTCAGTGAACCTCTGGGATCTGAAGCTGCCATAATTCACCCTTTGAATTTCCTTTACGGGAATTCCGGCTACGGGTTCGAACTGGCTTCCGCTGGTACCGTATGGCGAGGATTCCCGCGATCGCAGCTACCATTTTCGCATCGAACGCGCAATAGAGCCACCGACCAGTGATCCGAAAGCGCTAGGAGACGGCTTTCATGGAAGTTTGATCGCGGTTAGCGGCGGCGGCGACAGTATCGATTCGCGGGCGACTGCGGATCAAAACTCAAAACAGTTTTGATTCATCGCCGTATTTCCCGTCACTCGGCGCAATTACCTACACATGCTGTGTAGCATTTCACCGGAATCCGTGGAGTCCGTGAGATCGATCGGAGAGGAGCCTGCGTCCTCAAGCAAGGGTCGGTGCTCTCATTGAATGGATTCTCCTCATCCGGCGCGCCACTCGCTTCCACCGAGGGCTTGGGAGTGAAATTCGGGACCGCGACTCGAGGGTGAGCTTACCGTACCTCGTTTTACCGGCCGCGGCAGCGGCGATGCTCGGAGCCAGCACCGGTCATTGTGCTCTCTATCCGTTTGTGCCCGGGTTCTAAGGAAGCGGATCGAGTAGGTTGCCTAATGTTCTTAGGCTCCGTTGCGGTCAGTAATCTTGTGATCCCTTCGCGGGATTAGTGGCCCGTCAGCACGAACGCCCTCACCTCGTCAGTTATCCTCATACAGAGTTGGCTGAATCCCGATACTATGGAAGACGGGCGTCCGCTAGGGTTACGTCAAAGTGAAGTTCTTATCTGAAGCATAAACAGAAGTTTCCGTTCGTTCGGAAAGTGAGGAGTCGCTGCGCCGGTCAAAGTCCAATATCTTTTGGTGATAATCGTCTGTGAAAGGAACGAAATCGAGCTGCTATACGCAGAGGAACGACTGAAAATGGTGGAATGTGACAGCGTGCCGAATCAGGAGGATGCAACATGGGATGTCACGGTACGTCGTTGATGCACTTAGACAATAACCGCACTTGGATACGTTTAAGATCGTCTATGTATACTTTTTCCGATGGAAAGGAGCTTCAGTCAGATTTAGCGAGCATCGCTTCCGCAGATGCGAGAAAGAAATTCAGGTCCCGGCTGGGTATGAGATTCGTCGACCGAGAAATCGAGGGAATTCTCTGTGTTCCCGGCAGAGTCGGGAATAATTCGATTCCCCTCCACGGCTAATCTCTGACCGACGTAATTCTATCAAAATATTGCGCCTCATTGGCTGCGCTCGTTTGCGGATAACGACTAACCTAGTTCGGAGGTCCGGGATATCTAGCGTCGAGCAGTTTCCACAAACGACGGGGGAACAGAGTCTAAGTGTATGGTCGAGAAAACGTTTTACTTGTTCTACAAAAGTTGGTTGTGCGGTGTTCCCACAAGAAAAACTCGGGCTCTGCCAAAGAGGGTCGATTTTTCGGAATCACTGTGATACAGCGAACCTTACTTTGGAGGGGCAAGAGGAGGGGCTCGATCGCTGGGACAACAAGGACCCGCTCTACGGATGTCGAAGTTGCACAAACGATGGCGGCAGAGGGATTGTTCCGATGTAGAATCGAGCTCCCGATAAAAGTGGAGACCGTTCGCCGCTCCTGGAGAATCGTTTCTTGCTACACATTCGAGCGACATCCCTGCCCTTCGAAGAGGCTACCTGATTGGAATCGCGTTGAATAGCAAAAGACTTCAGAGGAGCCAATCGCTCATCGATAGATCTAATCTGCGACAGGTTGTGGACAGAAACAGTTTCCAGGTTTAATTGTTTTCCAGCTCCCCGTCGGCCGTCGCTTCTTATGAGCCCAGTGCAAACTCCCGAAACCGATCAATTCGAAAGTAGAGGAATGAGGACGGAGTAACAAAATTAGGCCTCGATCAACATCGTCCCGAGGTCCCACCCGGCGACGCGGCTCTTTGTGTCCACTTTCGAAATTCTCCCTCCGAATGCTGTAGATCTTCCGGGTCGATTCCCTAGAGGACAGTCGTCTAGGATCGAGGATTTGAGCTTCGATTCGAGAGCGAGATTAGCGGACAATGTCGATTCTCCAAGAGCGAGATTGGGGAAGAGATCTTGAGCACACGTGGAGCGGTCGCTAGATGCGGTTGGACTCACCCTATCAGAGCCCAGAATTCATACCAGGGGGTGAGCGGAGAAATTGTAGGAATGATTCCTCGGTTCCATACGGATACCCCCTTTGAGCGCGACGACTCAGTCCACAGAGCTCTAAAGAGATTTCAGTCTTGTCACTACAAAAAAAGCTCGTTATAACGACCCCATTACAAAGAATTTCTCGGTACAACGAACAAGGAATTTCTCCTGCTTTGGCCAGCTCGCCATAGGGATAGTGTTGAGCGGCATTCGTTACAGCGAAAACTCGGTACAACAAACCAGTTTCGTCGGTCCCTTCGTGTTCGTAGTAACGAGCTTTCACTGTATTCGATAACTACGGTGTTCGAAAGATGCCAAGCGCCAGAAAAGTCACAGCAAGTCTCGTTCGGTCTTCGAGATATATGTTTGACCAGACGGATGAGGCAGATGTAAGGAATCTACTCTTCTAGAAACTCTGTTGGGTTTCCGGAGATGGTCGATCGAGAACGAGTACACGGAAACTTTTGTTCTGTGCGAGAAGCACTCTCGCCGATAGTTTTCCGCGCCGCTGAACCTATGCGATCGACGCTCTGGGGAAGGATCAATGATAATCCTCAAGTATTACTACAACGCGTCGGTATGATGTGGAGAAAGTCCATGCGGGGATACCATCAGAGCCTCGGGAAAGCACGGAAATTGAAACGGCGAGCAGCACCGAAGGTTGACAAGCGAGACATTCATCCCTGCTGGGAGACCGAGCTCCGAACTCATAACTTTGAATACAGCCTGCGGAGTTGGCTATTTTGACTTAGAGTGACAGCAAGGAGAGAGAATGAGGAAATAAGTGGTCGAGGATCGCCTTCGGACACGGAACGCGCATTGTGGCCTGATATTTAGAGGTTGGCAAGACTCTAAGCTTCAAGAGGCCCGGAGTCGGACCTGTGCCTCAGAAAAATCATTGCAAGAATCCGCGCGTATATTAGTTTCTTATGTTAATGTCTCCGCATTCATTAATGGAGCTCCGTGAGAGCTTAGAGCCGGGGTTTCCCAATTGGAGCGAGATTAATTTTCAATTCTTCTATTGTTCAGGAACTCTCTTACTGACAAATCCCCTGGCGGCTCTGAGCTTGTCTGAGCCGTCGAGCTTCCTCGTGGGCAATCTCGCTCTGTGATTCAGATCACCTGTATCTCGGTCAAATCACAGCAATGAAAAAGATTTCCAAAGAGAAATGATACCATGACCTCCCATTCGGCATATCAGTTGAAATCTTGTCCGAAATCTGCCTCGCGTCATGTCTCACGTCCCCCGCTCTTGCATCATACCCTGACGGTCTCCTCGGAATGGGAAAGGAGCATTTCAAACCTACTTCTACTCTTCTCAATTCTTTAAGTAGCATCACTTGGCTCAAAGAATCTCGATATTCGTACAACGAAAATTCATTGACGCTGATCGACTGCTTGCTCCCGGCAGTTCTCCTATTGCAATGACGACTACCTCAAATCGAGGCGGCAGCTCCGGTTGTATTCCGTGAGGCCTCTGTTGTTCTCTGAGTCGACGTCGAATTTCTGCATGAGCGGAAAAGCTAGCTCGTTAGTTCAGCCGTCGTCGGCGTTAACAAGCTTAAGACTCCCGTAATTGCTTTGGGGAAGTGCGCGACTCCGAGTTTATCATAACTGCGAATGAATATTCAGCGTCTCGTAGCGAAAATAACGTTTCCCCCGGAGCTGTGTACAAACACTCCTCCTCCGCTTGAGGGATTCACCGAGACGATAAAACACGAGACTTCACCGCTGTTCCTGATTTCCATGTATGCATTGAAAAAAATCTGCGTACGATCGAATTCACATTGCTCATAGGTACTCCGCTGAGCTCGGCCAACATATTACTCGACCAGACTCGGACTCAAGAAGTCATGGGTACGGCCTGGAGGGCGAAGTCGAAGGCGCGAGAGAAACGCGGAAAAATGAATCGTCCGCATCTCGGGTTCGCGTGTCCAGCCTCCATCCGCTCTGCGCTTTTCTGATTCCGCAACAGTTGTTCTGCATCGGTGCGAAATTTCATTCTCGCCCATTCGGGCGAGTGGCTGGACACGTGCGTGAAGCGGCGGCGGCTACAGCCGGCCAGAATCGCCGGCAGAAGGGCCAGCGGATGTCGAACGACGTCAACGTAAACTTGTTATGTGAATTGTTGGAGTGCTAGCTGCCTTCCGGCTCGCTCGCACTTGGTCGGTGCTTGTGTGTGCTTATGTGTGTGGGTCGGAACTCCCGCCCGCCCGTGCGTAGGAGGGCAGCTCTTCGGACATCCACAAGTGCGACAGAGTGGACTGCCTCAATCTACCAGAGTGAAGCTCCCCAGCTGATTCCCGTAGGGGAAGAGGCGACCAGGACCCGTTCCTGGGGAATCCCGTTGGAGGATTCGCGTACGATCTCCCGTTGTCAGTTAACTCCCACAACCTACGTCCCTCTCCAAGTCCTAGGCAGACGATATCTGCATACGAATTTTTAGCTCTGGAGGACCGTCAAATCATCTTTTTCTCGCACAAGAAGCGGTCTCTGCACGCACAACTCGTCATCGGAAAACTGTCGTTCAGGGTGGAAGACGGAAGTGAAATTCCCCCTCTCGAATGTGTTATCTGTCAGATACTCCACTATCGGAATATTGGGGCAACTGAAAGAAGGGTCTCGCAAAGCACTCGGCGCTGCTTGAATGTCTGGATCAACGCGCTGGTTGCTACAGCTCGTCACCGTTTCGAATGCCCGCGCCGATGAATATTCGAGGAACGCCAGTCGATGTCTCCACTCGGTGAATACTCCACACCTCTGTGAGGCGATGACTGGAGCTTCCAGAGGATGAGCTTCGAACAGTGGGATAATGGAGCGGGAGAAGGACTGGAGGTAGTGTCACCGTCGCATCGCTAGAATGCTTTAAGTGGTACACTCGGGGAGCGAAATCCGGATTAAGCGACTTAGATGCAGACACGAGAAGACTGTCACCTCTCGAATGCTCTTCCCTTTCGTCTGCATGTCTCACATTCTCCATCAAGTCCTCCTTCCCCGTCTCATTCCGCGACAACCTTAATCCATTCCTCCTTTCCGAATATTTCTCGAGGTTTCCCTTTGGGTATTTTTCTTCGAGCTCGGAACGAGGCAGACGCAAAAACTCACTGCTCCTGTGAGCAGGGATGACGATTTATTCTTCATGGATCAGAGACTCCTAGCAACGTTTTCTGTCTGAGGAAATGTTGGCTGGCTGAAAGGGAGCGTGGGTGTATATCGAAATTCGAACGCACCGATCCTGAGGCTCTCTCCGTTCTGCACATGATTCCCGCTGAGAACCGCGGACCACGTGGACTGTCGTGGGAAATAATCGAGAGAGCCACGAATCGGGTCAATTTGCCGTTTTTCGAACCGATCCGAACAGCTATTCAGCTGGCAGACGAGATTCATTTCGTCTGCTCCGATTTTTATTTCCGAGCTCAACAATCCGAGCAACGAGGGAGGAAGATGATCTCTCAGGTAATCTCGGGAGCCTGCGTGAAAATTTTAAATCGATGAATCAGGCAGTACGCGAGGCATTCTCGGTCGAGAGACGCTCAGTATACACTGCCCGTGCCTGGGGGAAACGGGGAGCCGACATCGGATCGAGCCTCGCTGACCTTCTATGTGGTTATTGAAGACATGAGATTGATGGAACGGGGTGTGGGTTTAAGCAGCAGAACGCCGACACCTGGATGACGACGAGAACTCGTCAGAGCTCGCGAGGGTGTTTCTACTGCTCTCGCTCGGAAATAGAAATTCTTTGCTCCAAGCCCACGCACAAAGGAGCCTCGTGTGTTATCAGCTGTGTTCCCAAGGCTTGCTGCCGAGTCGCTGTCTAAATTCAGCTCACGCTCCCTTGTTGGAGGCGACCCTCATAGGGAGCAAAGAGGTGCGAGCACGCGGTGCTATATAACAGCGAGCGAATCCGAAGCCTTCAGAGTAGTTCTGTTGAAATATCGAGCAATAATTACTCGTGAGGGAATGATCCTCGATTCCAATGGGAGAGCGCGGGTGTCGATATGACATTAGAGTTCTCCCCATCGCCGAAGTTATCGCTAGAAATCGAGCGGAAACCGAGAGAAACATGTGGACCCTCCCGAATGAATGAGACTCCCTCGCGGAGTAGAACTACGCCCGTTCGGAACGTGCTCAAGCAACACCTGTGTCGCTTGTTGAGGATTTTTTCCAAATGAGTGAGCAGGGGAGGACAGGTCGTTGTGGTGATCTCCGAAAATTAAGAACTCCGCCGGGAGGCTGCGGGAAAGATTATGGCGTTTTTTTTTCTGCGCGATTATTTCTTAAGTAGAGTCTTATCGTCCAGCGCGCTCGGGGCTGATACACTCTCAGTATGAATTAGATTTGAAGCTTCTGCGGTCGGTGTAATACTATCGGAACATGAAGGTCTATCACGAGAAGAATTGATCGGTCACGGTCGCATGTTGAGGAAAACTCCCGTATCGCCTGAGAGTAAGGGATTCTCTTTATATCGCTTTGGTCATGATTTCTTCATGAGGTCTGAATTCGTGGAGGCTCGGTTTCGCGAGAGCCAACCGAGAGAGGAGGCTCTTCGTAGCATGGCATTGAATTCTGGAAGGCTTTCACAGCTGACTCATCTTTACCCTCGCTCTCTCGTGCCCGCTCGTCTCCTATCCGCCTATCTGGCCGAGCTGTTGAATGAACGGATACTTTTGGAAGTCTGGCAGCTCAGACGAGCGGGAGGAAACTTAGATTACTGTCAGTGACGATCCAACTGTGGGACCGGAGTTCCGTGCTTCCGGCCACGACACTTGGGACAGGAGCGAGAGCTCCGATCGGATCGATGTTCGATCAGGTCGTTGAAACTTCGCCGTCTCAGAACCTGTCCATCGCCTGGCCACCCAATCAGAATGTATTGATTGCTACCGCTACCCCTATTTCTATCTCGGAGCGCTCTGGACCGCCCCAGATGAGGACTCTGAGAGTATTCCAAACTTCGTCGGAGGTCCACAAAAGGTCCTCAGGTCAGATCCTTCCGGATCGATCTACCAGGACAATCGATTCCCCGACCTCTTAGCCTCGTTCCATGTCGGGAGGACAACTTGAGGGCCTCGCGGACTCGGCTAATCAAAGCAAGTTGGGGTCTCCCTTCAAGCCCGCCCCTCCCCCTCCCCCCTACCAATCATTGAGCTGTTGAGAGCGAAGTTCTCCCCTAAGAGAGACAAAACGAGCGGAGGAGTCCGTCTGATTGCTCGAAGAAGAAGTTCCAGAAGGCCCATAAAACGCAGCAATAAAAAAAACAGCCTCGCGAAACGGAAGCGCGGGATCAGCAAACGGAGGGCACGGCGGCCGTGAACACGCGAATACTTGCGAGAGTACAAGTTCCAGCTGCAAGTTCTGGGGGAAGTTATATGGAAGGTTTTGACAACGAATTCCCCACATAAAATAGGAAAGAGTAGCATGCATGAAACACACGAGCGTGAGGCTCTCGATAAGGGATATTTCCGAAATAATCGAGCATGAGTTGAATAATCGAGCGGGAACGCGATGACCGGGCGCCTTCGCGTTCATTGTAGACAAAGAGCACGTCAACCTCACGTGAAGAAAACTCGAACCCTAAGATGAATCGAGGCAAGCTCGACGGCTGTTGAGTTCCGGACGTGTCAATGACACGGAATTTCGCACCTGTTAGAGCGAGCCAGTCGGGGCTTGATTGAATTTCGAATTCTTGAGAGCCAACGACAGAAGACGCGCCGCCTGAATATATTGGGCTGTCCGTTTGTGACTGACGCCTGCTTCTGCGTCAGGTTTGCTCCATGTGTAAGTGTGACCGTGCGTGTGTGTCAGAGGCCGTGTGTGTGTCGAGACGCTCATGCGCTGGCCCGTTCGTTTGCTTGTTCGTGGGCTCAGTTCGAATTGTCAACTTAGCATTAAACCCTTACCAACATAGAGAGGCCTTTTACGAGGCGCGAGAAAGAAACGTTGTGCTCCGTAAACAGAGTGCCGTTGTCGAACAGATGATGGCGGTCCTCCACTATTAGGAATCGGGTCCCGATAAACTGATCCGGGGCCTCATGAAGAAACGATTCAGGCGCCCGAATCGGTGTACTCCTTGTTGATATTATCTTTTGTCCCAAGTACTTCGACGAGTGAGTGAAAGATGTGCGATAAATTTGTAGAATCCCCTTGGATATCTGAACTCGGTTGCAAAATCGCAAGATCTTGTGCTAAGAAGATGAAGTGGCGAAATACGAGAGGTATCTACGTCGTCTCCACCGGAGAGGAAGGCTTGAGTGATTTTAAGGTAAGCGACTTGAACTACCGCTACTCTCGAAGGCTACTCAGATCTACTCCTAGAGCACTGTAATTCAAGCGCAAGGTAATTTATCCCGTCCGTGGGAATTCTCGGGGAAGATTCATAGAAACTGGGCATAGAGAAGTCGTTGCGACTCCTGGTCACTAGTGAAATTCAATAGATGCGCCCCGATCAGACCAAAACAGATGCGCCGTCTTGGAGCAAAGAAAGAGAAGAGCAGAACAGTGTCGGAGTCTGAGAGCTTCTGAAGCTCAGGTTGACTCGCCGGTTGGGTCAACTCAGGTTGGGTTCAGATTTGGAAGAGAATCATTCACTCATGCAAAAGATCCATCGCGAGGGAGCTCCTACGTCGGAAATATGGAACTTTAATTAGGATGCTTCCTGTACGTATCAAATCGAGGAGTCTATCATTTATCTTCTTGATGAATCTTCCTCTGCGAGTTCGTCTCCGATGAGAGACTGAGTTCGACTCCGTAGGTACCGAGTGCAAGCAAGGCTGACTCCGTAGGTACAGAGTGCAAGCAAGGCTGACTCGCAGTCCGGATCGAGATGGCTGTACGCGTTTGGATTCCATCACCGCAAGTCGCGGGCCGGGAGAATTTCAAATCTTCAGTCCGTAGCGGCCCAGCTTTCCCCTCTTTCCCCGGCTCGCATTCTGTACATCAGGTGGGAAACTGACGATCTGCCTTGACTGACTCCGTCTTGTTGTCACGTTCCCACTAATGAAAAAATCTACCGACTTCCGAAATCCCCAGTGGAGATGAGGAAAATTCACGACGGGAAACGGGCAGAGAATACGGCAATGATAGTAACCTCGCGAAGTCTCCTTGACGCCTCCCAGAGCTTGAACCCCTGGAGGCTTCCTCCCTCCTCGGGAATTCTCGCTTGTCTCAGACTTCAACGGTAAGGAGGAAGTATCCCGAGGCTTCCCTCATTCCCGCGGTGATGCCATGCAGCTCGTGCCCCACAAGTTCATTTTTCACGGAAGGCGTCGGTGTTACTTTCAAATCGAGCAGAAGCATAACGGTCCATTCCGTCGCGATCGGGACTCTACCCACTGCCTAGCACTTCGTCCCATGTCCTTATGATTAACCTCCTTTGATACGCTTTGATTCCGTGATTGGTATCCATGGAGTCGCCTCGACTGACCCTGAGATGTGCAGACTCGACGGATGATGATAATCGGCAAGAGCAATTCGATGCTGCGGAAGTATAGCTGGCGTTTAGAGCTCGTGTCAACCCCAGTCCCATCCTTCTCACCGAAGCAGGGCCTGAAAAGAGCTAACTAAGCGGCCGCGATGCTCATACGTATGCGCGGAGTGGAGGTGATCGCTACCGATCAGAGTCTTGTGAGAATAATCGCTGCGCAGCGGTCGAGGTGGGCTTCTGCTCAGAGCCCATTTGCTTTCGATCGGTCCGAGGGAGAAATTTCTTTCCGGGAACCCGGGACACTCGGAAGTGGGCCGTCATTTCAGACATCTCGCTCGTTCTCAGCAGAAGCCCGGCTCGAATCAGAAGAGAGCTGCGTTTTCCAACGTCGGAACATCTCCTGCGAGCAAATAAGGGAACTCCGACGAGCCCATCAGCTGTGATAGCTGAGGGAGGAACCAGACGCGGCGGAGGTGGGAGTTCCGGGCAGACCACCGTTCTCGGAAAGCGTCTGTTTTCGCTAACTAATGTTTTAGTATTGATCCGGAAATCGATCGGATAGACCTACTTATCGTCCGCCGGCGAATTCCTCAAGGTGATGATCCCGTGAATGGATCTCCCCCTCTCAACAAGTCGGCAATGGAGAAAGCCATAAATCTTCATGGGCCTTCGCCGGAGCTCTTTTCCAGCTCATACGATGATGGACCTTTGGAGTTTAGTTCCGGGAGTCGAGAACGGCGTCAGTCCCAGTGCTCTTCTGCGGTTCGAAATGGAGCCCCCTGTCACGAGATGAGGAAAAATGACAAGGGATGAGGCCGAGACGATCGCGCCTTTGAGACTCTGTGTAAACTCGGCCCTGTCGTGAGGGATGAAGGTCTCGTTTGCCCGTGCCGAAAATGCAAAAATCGGCGTTATCTCGATGACTGCTTTGTTTCCGATGAACACCGGATTAAACATGGATAGAATCGTGATCACCCTGATTGGGACCGATTGTGTGAACCGGTCGAAGGGTGCCATGCTCCCTGCTGGGTCCGAACCGGAGTCGGACAAGTCCGATATCCCGGAGTCTGATTGGAAATTCGTGAGGAATGGCCATCCCAAACTGGGGGGAAATCGATGTCCAGCTCCCCTGTTGGGGAGGATTATCCGGTCAGATCAGAAAAACTTTCATCTCTGCAATCGCCTCTGTTGCCAGTCTTGTCTCTGGTCCAATGATACGGAAACTTGAATCATTGTTCTAATGCCCTCCTCATGTCTTTCGGGGAGATACGAGCCGTTTGGTACTCCAGAGTTGTGGTCTGCGGTCTCTCTCAAGGAGCTCCCCGGGTCTGTTTTTCTTGTCGGAAAGAGAATTCCTGGCCTTTCACTTCTCTCGATCAGAGTATAATGAGGACACTTCTGTCATCAGAGTGGATCGGAGCAGGGCGAGGTAGAAGTCGTCCTCTGCTCTATTCTCCCACGAGAATCTGTTGTACTCTGCATGGCTCGAGCGGACTTCCCGCTAAAATTTTCTGTGTGGAAACATGATTGGGACACATTTCACAGAGCGTAGAGCGCAGCCTGCTTCTGTTGTCGGTGGAAACGTAGGCGAGCGTGGTCCGAAAAGAGTCACTACTTGTTTTGGCGAACAGGAGTGCGATCCGTACAACGATCGATTGCTCTGTTCGATAATATTGTAAATTTTCAAGATAACAAGAGCGGCTTGTCAAGAGCTGCACTGTGACTCACTCAGTCTGAACACGCGTCGGTCAGTTGGGGTGTTCGTAGTCTACAAACGCCGCTAGGTTTTGTGCTCAATGCCCCTTGCCGATATTTTTTTTTCATTTCTGTTCGAACTACCTGTCTCTCGAGCAACTTCTTTGGAGTCGCGGTTCTACGATATTTGGGATGCTAGGGAACCTTTTCGTAGAGAGGAGATCTCTAGAGCATTAGCGCAATCGAAATCCACTGGGGCTTCGAAATGCTTGAAATTGTGACTAGCGATGACTAGAGATCCGTCGAAGCTCGACTGGAACGGATTCCTTAAGTATGACGCTGATCTTATTACATTTTAAGATTTTAATTTGTCCGTCGTGCGCCAGGAAACCTCATACCGCTGGTCGATTTGACTCATGTTCCGAATCGATAGGGAATGATCTCCGACTCGTTGGAGGGACATCCGTCAATGGGACATCAAGAGTCCAGACTGGGAGCAAGATTTCTCTTCGCGAAGCCGCGCCGAACACATGCTCAAAACAAGCCATCAGCCAACGAGTCGACAGATAAGGCCCCCACAGAGCACGAAGAACCGGGTGCATACAGTAAAGGATATCAGAGAGTCGTTCCCTCGCGGAAATTCTCAAAGTATGACTTCTGTCTCACACAGCCAAAAATTCGCAAGGGCTCATGAATATCGAGAGCTGTGGCCGTGCATCGTGGAGCGGCGCGCGTCGAGCCGATGATGATCTCCTGATTTCTTGTGAAGGAGTCGATGACGTTCCAAGATGATGAATCCGAGCTGCACGGAACTATAAGATAACCCCCACCAGCGCTGGGATCCGGAAACTCCAATGTCGGACGAGGTTCGCTCGCAGAAATGCTCTCTGATGTCATTACCCCGTCCTCTCGACATTTGCGGGAAGGCCCAGATTCGTTTATCGGGGATACTGATTGCTCAAAGCAGCCGGTTGAATACTTCGCGAAATAGCATCAGTCGAATCAGGGCTGATTGGGGCGATTTGCTGGAAAGCTGACATCGCACGATGCTCCGGAGCTGGTCGCTTGCCATCGAATGGAGATTCCGCGCGCTTCGGTTCCAACAAACTCGGGAGGATTCATTCGCTTGTATTTGCTCCCGAGGGAGATTGCCATGCAAGCTGTTCTTTCATTGACTTCGCAGGCCTATCCGCAGACCTGCTTCGTCGATGAATTCCGGGGTGGGAGAGCCGGAAAAATAAGACGATCGTTAGTTTGCGGACCCGCGATATGGCCTTGTGACGCGAATGAACTGCGTCGCGGTGAGCTGGTCGCATCTAGATTCCGTGATGACCTGTCGTTTGCCGAATTTCTGGTTGGACTCATGCATTCACGTCCCGGAAATTATTTACGAATACTCGGGGCGTCCCAGAGACGCAGGAGTTGAGCCAAGAATACAGACCACGGAGTCTCTATTTCTGAGTCCGATTCTTCATATCCTTATTAATATCGCCAGGAAGAGAGCATTAAGAGAGTTTGGCCCGGGTGAATACGCGTGAAGGGTCAACCGCATTGAGCTCGGCTGATATTTCACATTATGATATCTCCTACTAAAGTGTTCGGTCGAGGGAGGCTGACAGCGAACAATACAGACTCCTAATTCGGGGCAATATTTCACCCGCGTCATCGAGAGAGCCATTCATGTGATGTCCAGAAAACTCAGAGACAGGACACTTATCAATTCGTTCGAGATACGTCGACAAGAAGGAGAATTTCATGAGCGCTTACACGAATTGTTGTGAAGCCTCCCAAGGCAACAGTAATCGAGTCAGTGATTCCGGAGAATGCAGGGAATTATATTTGAGGAAGAATGGAAAGCAAAGAGAAAGAGCCTCGGTCAAACGTGTTTTTGTATGTTTTGCTATCGATCAGGCGTCATTGCGCGATACTCTGCGAGAATCCACGGCGAGGTCGCTCAACCGGGCGCGAAAGAATTCAGGAGCTGCTCGTGATTGATTTGCGATAGCTGGCCACGAATATATTCCGCAAACATGGTGTCGACCTGATATTTCTGGAAATAGATGCTCGTGCCGAGGAAGCGGTCGGAAACATTAAGTCAGGGGTACTGCCAGCGGCTGACGAGTCCGGAACTTCGGGAAATCTCGTCCGCTCGCTCGAGAACCTACGCTCGCAATGATAGAATGTTCAATCACTGATTCCGTTTCGTTGAATATGCAGATTACAGGGGGCCTTTTGAAATGGAGTGAATTTCCGTTTAGGGAGATCCACTGCGCGAGAATCGTTGAAACATTACCGAGGTCATACTTCGGAAATCCGGGCGACCCACGCACTAAGGACGCCGACAGAGACACCAGCAGACGCACTGCCTGCGGGACGTAACGACAGATACGGCGGAAGCGTTGCCGAGCCGTCACTGGAGGGAATTCTAAACATTCCGACACAGAATTTCTGATTTAAAAGCACGAGTTACGCTTTCGCAAAACTCCCCGATCATTGTTCATCGGCATTGTCGAATCCCGTACGGACCGTTATTTTAGCGGCTTTGTAAGCCCTGATCCCGCTACTCCATCAGAATTCGAAGGCTCGATGCCACCTGCGAACTTGGAGGATTTTCCAGCTTCGCGGTTGATATCTCGCGTTTATTTGCTCTGTCTCGACAAATAAAGGGAAGTCATCCTAGGACGACCTAAGTGTCCCAAGTACTTCCAGGCAGCTAGGCTCCCCGCGTTGCGAAAGCGCGATCCGCGTAGGTATTTGGCACTTTGTCAGCCCTCACTGTGGTTGGGAAACATTGGTCTCGAGAGACTCTTGAGCACATGAGGGTGCATGGTGGCGCAATATCATAATGAAAAGAATCAATTCGGTGAGTGGCGTATGTAGGCCCGCAGTGACGAGTCAGTGACTTCTCTTTCGAGAGCGACCTGCGCGTCGGCAGCTTCTTCTCTTTCGGAGTTGCGCAGACTTCCGATGAAAAGACTCTCGTGCGATACCGAGCTTCGCGAGAACAGGTGGCTCCAGCCGTGGGGCTGATCAGCGGCTCTCGTTGCGCTGCGGGCTTCGCTATTTCTTAGACTGGCCGCGATCTTGAACAGCGTTCACATAGTACTGCGTGATGCGTGGGTTCACCCGTAACTTTCACCTCGGGGTCAGACAGGTTCAGGGACAGCTATCGAGAGTCCCGAATGAAGGTCGTGGGAGACATTTCCGTAGAACATGGAGTTGGCAAGTCGCTTGGATTCGAGCTCGTACTCGGATCTTCCTCGGAGATTCGCTCATGGTGCTGTGATCGAAGCCAACCGAGCGCCACGAATCCACGATCTGCCGGGGAGACTTGAAGAAATCGAGTCTTTTGGCGTATGGTAATTTTTGCATTGATGATCCTCAGGGGGGTGGCCCCCCGAGCGTGTAACGACCCCCGGAGACTTCCGATACGGGGATTTCATTCTCCCTCAGAGCAGTGAATTCCGTCGGCGATGTCTAATTCTCGATCCTCCAATCTTTACAGAGAAATCGACATTTGATGGAAGACATGATTTCCCCCCTTAGCACCTTAAGGGGGATCACTCATCATCCCGTACACCCATCTCTCGCTTCTCAACAAGCCACGCAACAGCAATCACAATCATCCATTCATCAAGGCTCTCATCAGACTCTCAATAAAATGACAAGTCTTGGAGCTCCTGAACACATCGGTCCTCCCGGTAAGCATTGATGCGGCGGGGAGAGAAGGAATCAATCTCGGAATATCTCCTCCGCTAAGGGAACTGAATGCGGTCCCTGTCAGTCAAGGTTTCTCGAAGAAATAAATTTGCAATAAGCACCAGGCACATTGATAATGTGGAATCGTTATATTTCAGAGCCGATTCGTCGAGCTTCTACGAATTCTGTCCGGCTCTCGGGTGAAGGCCAATTTCAGTTACAAGACACCCATCCTCAACTCAACAACAAGTTCTATCCTTCCTCCAAGGTTATCCCTCCCGTGCCGCAAGTCGCGGGTTTGCAACAAAATCAACAGAGCATGCAACAATCTCAGCAGCTGCATCTACACCAAGCACAGCAGCAACAACAACCGCAGCCTCAGCAGCAATTCCATCTGCAACAGCAGAACGTGAGTGTCGTCCGAGGATATTTCGCCTCCAAGACTTCAACGTTCTCGTGGAAGCATCATTTTTCTCACGAATCTCCGGAATTTATCGTTAAGCTATTATTTTTCAGTCGGCTTCAGCGCTGGCGCGAGCTTCGTGGGTCCTCCGAACAGTACTTCTGTATCAGGCACCGCAACTGGTTCGAGATCGACGAGTTACGCCAGGAAGAGCTTTTAAAAGGTGTATGGTCGGCACCGAGATGGTCGACTGGATGTTGCAGGTAAAGCGGATCACCGGGACGATTTTATATGGTCACTGCTTTCGAAAGCTCCCGAGAAAATCCTCAAAGCCTGTCCGTGTCTCTTGTTTGAATCAATCTAGGAACTTGCTGATCTGTGAGAATTAGATATTTGAGTCTGAATGGAGACTCGGGGACTTTGGAAGACATTGCATTCAGTAGAAAATGGTCTTCAGGAAGAACGGGAAGCTCTCACCCAGTCTGCGCATCTATCTGACCCCAAATACCTCATTACAGATGGGCTGCGTTCATGTGCGCTTATCGTCCCGCGCGCAAGCAGCTGGCATGTGGCAGGTACTCTTGGAGGAGGGATGTCTAAATCATGGTACGTGACTCGAGTATCCTCTTCCTGGGAGGCTCCTCGTCGAGAGTTTACCGTCCTCTTCCGAGCTCGGCCTGAATTCGAGAAGCGCTCTAGATTTCGGGGCCTTGTCTTATCAGTCCGCGAAACATCAGCTTACCTAATTTCTAATTCGGAATGTCGAGCTGCTCGCGAATTCCCTTCGCTCCCCAGTTCCACTCAATTATCGTCGCTGCTCCTTGCTCTTGAGAAAATTGGGAGGAGGCTGCCCTTCTCAGACGAGTCTCTTCACGAACGAGGCTGTAGTTGGAAAGCGGGAGAACGAACAAAGAGACGAACAACTTGGCTTTATTGACGTCATTCTCGGAAGACACGATGCGCTGCTTCTGTTCTCGCCTGTGGAGACATCGTTGCGGCAATCGTCAACAAAGAGCCCATGGTCTCGTCACTGATACGGCGAGATTCGTCGCGAGACTGACATCAAAGGCTCCAGAAGACAGAGACGTCGATAGAGAAAATCCTTGGATCATAGTATAATGCGACCGCTTCACGGAGCTCGATTCTGATCAGACAGAGGAGCCCGATGAGAGGAGCGCTAGCGACTCAGGAATCTCGCAGGGAATCGCGATTCGGACTTAGATCAGTACTCGCAGACGTCACAGCCCATCTAGATTTCTGTCAAACCTACGTCGTGTTTCGTCCGATAATGTCATAGAATCAATCTTACCGACTACAGTTACCGGAGAGCGTCAATTCGAGGACAAATATTTGTTCTACCGCTTCCGAGACGACGATGCGGAACACCCACGGCTCCCAACCGCGGAGGAGAGACCTATCGCAGAAGCAGAACTGCAAGACTGGCTTGTGTACCTTATGCAGTTGGCTCCCGATGCCAATTTGCGAATGATTCTGCGTAAACCGTAAGTGTCCTGGGCGTTGAGGAATCTCCGACCGAATAATATGATTCCGAGAGACCCGGTGAATCTCTCTAACAGAAACTCCAAGCAAAGGAGCGTATCCATGTATTCAAATGAATGCAGATCCTCCCCTGCATACCGATGCTTTATTCTCGAATAGATCGAAAAAACGTTATAGACACAGTTTCATTCTAGTCCCTCATTACGGATTGTTGCTCCACAGTCCATCGGAGAGACGCCAGGATGACCTAGATACTATATACGAGGAACTGACTCGAATCAAAGCCCTGTCACACTTGTCGAATTCAGTGAAGAGGGAGCTCTCCGGTGTCATGGTGTTCGAGTCACACCCAAAACGTGATACTGCTTGTAAGTAGACTTCCGCCCTCGCGATCCTGTGATGGACAGCGACAAGTTAATTCCAATTGAGAACACCGTGAATGAAACCCGATCGCGAGATTCGAGTTCCTCGGCGATTTCGGCTCATGGCTTCGATTAGATTTGCGATTCCCGTCGCTAGTTTTCAGCTAGTGCTACCCGAGTTCTTTCGGGAAATTCAGAGAATATCTCTCCATACCTCATTTCTGCTAGATGAGAGAAAATCGCTTTAGGAAACTCGCGGGGGCTCCGGGTATTTATTGACAGCTGTCGAAAGCTCCCACGATGATCCGACTCGCTCGAATATTGCAGTGTTCAATCAAGGAGACGAAGGGAAGTCCTGGTACATCATTTTGAAGGGATCAGTGAACGTCGTCATCTACGGCAAGGTTTGTAAACCATTTAGTCAGGCAGGAACCGCTGCGTTCCTCGACATTCTCAATTGATGTCCATTCGGCGCATGGTGACTCTGATCCACCGGTTCTATCCGCTCAATGTCATTGATAATGATGAGTCACTCGAGCGACGCCGGACAATTTAGCTCGGCAGCTAATTGTTCGGACGGAGTTCGACGCGTGACAATTGTCCAATGATGTAAACGCGGTCCGTTAAACGCCATCAATACTCGCTGTCATCGTTGAGGAGGCGAAAGACGGGAACACCCGGTTATGGAGACGGGGTCGGAATCGCTAAGAAATGTCCTGGCGGCGACCACATAGGTGAAAAGATCGATCTTACGACAATTCTTGATATCTCTGCTCCAGGGTGTCGTCTGTGAATTGCATGAAGGCGATGACTTCGGCAAATTGGCTTTAGTGAATGATGCCCCTCGGGCGGCGACCATTATAACTCGCGAAGAAAACTGTCATTTCCTGCGTGTGGATAAGCACGATTTCAACAGAATACTCAGGGTGAGTACAGCTTGTGCCTGCATGGTTTTTATTTCCAGGCCGACGGAATCAGAAGGGAGTTCCGCGTGAGAAAAAGCTCTAGATAGATTTACAAATCACTGGGTGGGGCTCCAAGTAATATGTCCGGCAGGATATTCTCGCCGGAGGCGAGACGGACCCCCGTAGACGTTTCGATGCCACACTCGTCATGTGATGAAAAAGAAACTGTGACGATAAATCGAAGGATTGAGGGTGCGGCTGTTGGAGGATTGTAGTCTGATACATCTCCTGATGTCTCGCATCTCCTCGCTCCTGAGGGCATCCGCATCCGCTGGATCTCGATGGAGAGCTTCGCCTATTCGTTGCGACGAACGCGTGGGAAAATTCTCGCCCTGCCACCGACTTTAGTTCTCCACTTGACAATGAGGGACGAGTCTACCTTCGCGATGGTGGCGATCAGCAGCGCGATTGCTCAATCTTCTTGTTTTCTTAGTCTCCCTGCAAATCTGCTCGTGCTGTGACTTGTGATTATTGTGCGCGGCGACACATTCGACGTTGTTCGCATCGTTAAGCATCGTTCATGGAGTGAATGCCCCGATTACATCAACTCAGTGAAGTGGTCAAAGCTGACAAGCCTTTGACATTCATTCATTTGTCGAGCAACTGGGAAGAAGGGGAGGACGAACGGCATGCGAGAAGTTGATCGCCGTATGCTCGTCGTTTTGCTCGTGTGGGATAATCTTAATGACAGACGGGGACATAACGAGGAAAGAAGGAAACCGACGACTCGCAGTTTTGTAAGCGTGCAATGTCCGTGCGAACAAATAACCGCAACTTTGGTTTTGCCCGATGGGCTCGAGACTCCGTTAATGAGCCCTTGTGTCTAATAAAGATGGATGGAGACGCCGGCGCGGCGTCAAGACGTGCAAGACCACCAATACAGTGGAAGCTACTTCGATACTTGAGAAAGTTTCCCGGGACGATCGGACTTTTCCTATCACCAGGTGTAAGAGCAAAAAATATTTCGATGGAGATAGACGAGGGCAATTTCCTCATTTGCTTAGACACGATGGCGTACTCTCAAGCAGGAACTCAAAGCTGCGAAGCCCGTCGCTGATCTTTTGGCGTGATAATGTCTCTGTCGCAGGCTTTCTTGATCTTTTCGGAATACTTGGTCCTCTCTCCATCAAAATCTCCTCTGGACCGCTCTCGGAGCGTTATAGCAAGTTGTCACAGACACGGGCGCAGAGACGTACTCCGCGGCATCGGATATTTGATTTTGAGTGAGCTCACGGGTTAGAAGGTCATATTGATGCGCATCCCCGTATCCCCAGTCTAGCTCAAAACTTTCTGCCTACCTCTAGGAATGGCTCAAGATTGGAGAAATACAATTGATCATCGGCGACTGTAACCATTGAGAGGAACAGATTTCGTAGGCCAAGATCAGGGACCGCAGACATTATTCATAGAGGATCCAGAACACTGGGGCTTGTTTGAATTGGCGGGAAACTCCGAAATCTAGGGTCTCATGTGTTCCTTAGATGTTCTTACAAACGCGTTCTCATCCACCCCGGCTGTCACGTCGATTACCGCAAACAAAGAAAAAAGTCGCTGAACTATCCAGGGCCAAGAATACAGGCGCGCCATGAAAATCGCCCGTCGGTCGCCAAAGAGCCTGATAGACGCGCTGTGTCCCGAAAAAGTCATACTTTTTTTCACTGTTTGTTCTTCGCTGAACCAGAAAATTCGTCAGCACTGTTTGAAAACCATCAGATAATTCTCACAAAGTTCAACTTTGTTCTTATAGAAGAAAACAATAGCGCGGCGGCTGCTCTCCCCAAATTATTAGTCGCCTTTGCTTTCTTTTTCTGTATAATTGTGGATTCAGGGAGCGAATGGAAGGGAAAGATACCACTATTTAAGCCCCACAAGAGCGAGAAAGGTTTGAGCGTCGATAGCCGGAGCGATGAAAGGGAAATCAGAAAATTTGTAAAGTGACCCAGAAACTTGATACTAAGGACATGAGCTCCCCCCTTGAATTTCTCTCAATCACTGGTCAACGTTCTTGAAGCTCGTAGCAGATTCTAGGAGCCCTCGAATCCATACAATGTAGATAACACGAGTATTCGTATAAAATCCTTTCGAGGAATCGATTCCGGAATGGATAATAGAGTTATCCGGCCTGATGCCAGTGTTCGGTGTTTTTTTGCAGCCTAGCCCGTCTGAGAAATCTTTGCTGACCTGATTCTGCCACGCGATAATTGCTCCTCGATTTCTTCACAGTCAAGACGAATGCTGTCGGATCCTCCCCGCGGCTTCTTAATATGCAATTCGGGATTCGGACTCCCTTGAGCAATCACGGTGGGCGAAATCACGATCATCCGCGCGTGCTTTTCTGCGAATACTGTTTGACGATTTTAAAAACCAGAACACCTCTAGAGCGACAGTAGTAGGATATCCGGACCGTAGGCATCGTGAGAAGGGCGTCCTGGATCATTTTTGCTTGACGCGGTTTCTTTTATCTCGCCTGCCTTGGACTGAACTATGGACTTTCTACGAGACTCCATCGCAAATCCGTTTTTTCAACGCTCGAGCGAATCTCAATAAGAACCCGATGCGATGAAAATGCGACCTGAATACAAATAGAGCCTTTCGCAACTTCTTCTGGAGACTGACCGATCGGCCCGGGAGCGAACCTTTTCCTTATTCCAAGTAGACAGGTCGGTTGCTGAATAGAGACCTTCGGAACTTCTGCGCTGTTCCCTCGATTATATGAGAGCAATCCGATCGATTCCTCCCGGTTGTCCTCCGCGGTGCGGCGTGCGCCCCAACAAGCTGCAAATGAGTTAGGCGGCCGGCACTAGTGATCGCACCGGTAGATGTCTACCACTCCCAAATTGATTATTCGGGATCAAAGCTTCTAGGTTGGAGCCGGGGAAGGTGAAGAAAAACTTCCTTTTTGTCTGGCGACGAATTCTTCCCACGTTCTTCCGTCGCCGCCGATCCTCCCCGCTCCGATGAAGCTGACATTGTAGCCCTTGTTTCTCGTAGACGACCGCGCAGGATATGAATAAAAATTCCGTACGGAGACGTCTTGCAGGAATCCTGTCTCTCGTAGCGAATATCTGTCGAAACTCGAAATGCACTCCCAATAGGCTTTCGGCGATTGCACCAAGCGAGCGATCGCGCGGCCAGCGTCCAGCGAGCGGCGACAAAACAGCGTGTCCGATGTAATTGGCGGTATCGCCTCCGCAACAACGATGACCGACGTTGGTGTCTTATCGTTAGCCCATCCTCCCAAGGCGGCTACATGCGCTCCCGTAGAAATTTTCCGTGGCTTTCATCGAGCCTCCCACTGACCATCGCTCATCGCTTCATGGAAATTATCGAAGCTCGCTATCTCTCGAGGAGCTCCCGATCGTTCGCGATTTACATGCGATATATCTAGTCCTCGCATCGACCTCGATTGTTGCCCCATGTCATTGTTTGAGTCTTTCGGAAGCTTTCGGGCTCGGGTTCACAGAATCGCGCTCTCTCCGCTCGATAGCGCCTTCAATTAGGTGTATGAAGCCCACGAATATCCTCAATCCTCACCATCGGAAGAGCTCGCGCATTCGTTATGCTTAACCGAGATCGCGAATATGAATGGGGAATTGATCCTCCATCCACGCAGAGCGTCGATACCCTTGATGGGTGTGATTGGGAGGTACATCGATTTTCCCATGAACCCCTCATACATCTTGTTCCATCATAGCCACATGTGGGATGCTATGAAGTGCAGATTGAGGAAAATCCCAATTTTCATTATTTTGGTACTTCCACCCTTCCTCTCATCTCTGTGTGCGATTGAGCACCTTGCGATTTGTTTCCCTACTCGATAATCATGGCCGTCGACTACAATGACCCAAACGTCAAGTCGTCGGAGAATGGGCATTTTTCAACGAACTCTGCTATTTGTCTGAGCGGCAGACAAACCGGGGGCGGCTAAAACGAAGACGGGCGGACACTTGCGCGAAGGACTCCGGGAGTATTTATCGGGTCGCTGCTCATTCCGGGAGACATTTGTCCTTTTCAAGAAGGCTCTATCTCTTTCTCGATTCGGACTCACTTCCTACCGCCCGGCCCTTGTCGCATCGTGAGTCTTCCGCCGTATTCCTGACGGAAGCGCTCAAAAAATACGAAACCGGAGAGCTTCGGACGCCGAAAACAGTATTCGATAATTTTCGCCAAACAGGGCGCGAGTGGTCGCTCGCTGTCGTTGTCTTGAGTTTCCGAAAAGCACAAGAGTCATTGACGTTGTTGACAATGGGAGACCCAGACGTGGCTATATTACACCTCAGTAGTTCGATAGTCATCCCGGTCGTTTCTCCAACTCGCCATACTCGCGAAGCGTGTGTAGGCAAACAAGCCAACTCACTGACGCTCACGGGGAAACTCAAACAAGCGCTACGCACCCTACAGCGTTTTCCGTGAGCAGAGCCAGATAGAGAGATTTAGCGAGCGACAAAATCGCGCCGTCGTTTAGCGCCGCCATCGCTAACGAAAACAAAGCCACGCTATACCCCGGGGTCGTCATCGATGTCAGCACTCGTAAAACCTACAATGTGCCACCAAAATCAATAGGAGCGAAACTTTCGAGCCAACGGCGCCATGAATACCTATTTTGTCCCATGGACAGCGGCTCGCGATCCATCCAGGTTGCCGTGAACGATGGAGGGTCCCCTGAACCCTAGAAGACCTCATCCAGTGAACGAATGCGCAGGTGGATTTTTTCCATGCATGAGTTCTTCTTCCCGATTCAACGGGCGGTGAATCCTCCCCTCTTCACAGTCTTTGCTGATTGCGTTGGGAACAGGAAGCCGTCCTGGGAAACCGCGTAGAAGAAGATGGAAACGCGGCTCAGAGTCGATGATGAAGATCGCAACCGCAAGGGCCATTTCTTCGACTCGCCGGCACGACTTGAATTCAGAGTATATCGATCATGAAGATGATTGTAATTTCCATTGATCGAAGCTCTGATAGCGATAATTGTTAGCCACAGACCAATGAGCGCCTCGGAGAAGTCGATCTTGTTTGCTTTCTTTCGGTGATCATCGATCGATACGGAGAATGGCGTCTCTTCCGATTCGGAGTAATCTGCAGAAAACCTGCGATTCTTCTCAATCACTGTCATCATCATTTCAATCGCCGATTTCAATTCCGCTGACGCAAGTCGATATCGTGACCATCGTGTCAAGAACGCTCGACGTGTCTCCTATTCGTTTTCACGAAGCTTGTTCCATACGACGCCTTTCGGTAGGAACTTCGATGGAAAGTCTGTCTTCAAATGAATTCTGCTGATCAGAATTTCTCAAGAAGAAGTCGCCTTCTCTCGTCAGACAGATTCAACCTTGGTTCCCCATTCATTGATGACCGTTGCCGCGTCGCTTGCGGGGAGATCCTCTCTGGGCGGAAAACGGTCTTCGAACCCTTGCCGGTGGGTGTTAGGCGAATGCGCTCTCACTAGCTCTCATTTTGCATCGTTTCGATCCTGTCTTCTGCGTGGCTGACCAGCAATTGGGCGAAATCAGAATCGTCCATCGCGATTCATTTGAAAAATATGCGACCGCCCTTGCCGCGCACCGATTGCTCTGGGAGATAATTCGGACTCTGCCCACAGTACCGAATAATTTTCATGAATTTCGGTCTTCGCAGAAAAGAGCTGTGACGCCAAAAACAGAATCCTACACCACTGTTCCACAAAGATTGGTCCAGCGTCAAGAGGAAAATGTTTCACGAATCCACAGATGCGCTCCTAGACTCTTGGCCTAGAACACGCATTCCGAACTTCGCTCCCTCTCCCCACTCGGACGGAGTGCCGCGCAAACAAAAGACCCGACGAAAAGACTCGAGTGGGGCATCGATTCCCTTTTCTCCATGGAGGAAAAACCATGAGATGAATGCGATACATCGATCGTTACGCAAGCTCTCGATATCAGAACACTTCGAAAGATTCCGGAATGGAACATCATCCGAAGATTCGTGAGCTCCGGTTTGATGCCATCGCTGCTCACCTATCCGATTCCGGACCTTGAGAGTCCAGGTCATCGATTGGTCCGTTCCTTTTTTCTGCGAGAGCTTCTGAATAAGTCGTCAGCTGCGGTGTCCATCTAAAGGGTTTTGGAAGCGTTTCTTTCGTATCATCAGAAGTCGCAGAATGGGTGAATGAACGAAAAAAAGAGAAAGAACGGAAGGAAGACGAAATGGATGCAACAGTGTTTTATGCTCGCCGAGACGACAGATTGGTTCTACCGAATACGTTTCTAAAGATTTCCCACAATCAAAGGAACTACTGTTGGACTTGACGGCCTTCATCTCCGGTCGACTGCTTCACTGCGTCCAACAAGGGGCTCCGTCAGTCTGTGTGTGATCGCAACTTCGACCAAATTACGTGATATTCGCTCGCTTGGACGATTGACTGCCTGGTTGACCGGCTCGCCGGCCTGCCGGCTATATACTCGCTCGGGCAGTCCGTTTGGCGATCTAACCGACTGTTTTGGGGTTTGCGCCACGTTGGGATTCTCTTTCAACACATTGTAGTTTGTTGTGCCATCTTCAGATACAACGTCAACTTATCGGCGGACTCATAGTAGAACCTTGTAACCGATCGCGGCAGCCGTTCGGAGTGAATTTATCGCTGCCGTCGGAGCTATCGACTTGCGCGATGGCTAAAGGAAGCGTTCTGAATCTATCTCCATGCGAACTAGCACTCAGGAAGCCATGGCTCCGCAATCCCGAACCGAATTTGAATCTCGAACGTCCAAATGTTCGGGATCGGTGAAAATGAAGTCCAGAATCCGTTGGAATGACCGCTGACCACCCGACATGCTCACCGATCGTTCGCGCTCAGAATTCTCTTTCGGGATGGGGATGCGAATGATAGGGATGCTCCGGACAAGTCATTCGAATCTGAGCAAGAGAGGGTCGCAAGCAGCGGGACTTATAGAAAGCGGAAATAATTTTCTGGTGTCATATCAGGCGGAGCTATTCCTAGTGACAAGCGTGGAGTTGTCCCTCCGGATAGGCCTCCAGCGAAGCGTCTGTCGATTCCGAGCCGCCAATAATGAGCATTCGACAAAGCTCGCACGGTTTCTTCGCCTATGCAAACACAGTCGACGCTTATCGATATTCATCGTGTCCGATCGAACTTTCGGTTATTTCGAAAACTTGAATCGTTCCTGCGGTTACGATCAAAAGCACAACTCCCGAATCTCCGGAGTAACATCTGTGTCGTTTCCAAACGGGAGCAGTTCCTAGGAGTGAAGGGTGTCTCGGTCAATATGATTCGTTTATTTTCGCAATACCACCCATCCATCACCATTATCTTCCTCTGCTCGTCTCGAGAGAATCTATCCATGACAGGCACGGTCAGAAAGAGAGAAAGTGAATTGTGCCTCCAATATCACTGGGGTAATACAAGCTCTTGATTTTTTGGATGCCGACCTCCCTCGCTCCGGAAAACGGAAAACCTCCGGCGGAACATGCGCTGAATTTCCCTGTTCAGGTCCGATAGCAGAATGATAATCGCGGACTTGAATGGAGGCATCCCGCTTCTCATTTTCGATCGCTTGGAATATCGGATCTTGAAGAGCTAGGATCCTGAGGTCTTTGACATGTGAGCGTGAATGTTATCAGACCCACGGAAGCGACGTGTATTATGGGGAAAGTCACTCAGCGGATCGGCAGGTGAAAGACAGTGTTTCGAAACGGAACAATGCAGCAGCGATGACAACAAGCTAATACTGAGCAATAACAAGCCAATAGGTCGTAAATGCTGCTCGTACACATATCTACGGAGAGGACTAGTTTTAGAATGCAGAGTCGGGCGGAAAAAAACTAATTCATTATTTTGCGTCGGCATCTGAGTGCGTTTATCGCTCGTAAGACGAACATCTGACTGGGATAGTCGTGGTGAATGATTTCGTTATGAAATCAAATGTCACTTTTTGAAATGCTGATAGAGCCATCTTCGTGGTCGTGAGTGGTTTTCGTACGTCTGTTGTTAGTGAGGGCATTTGGAAATATCCTTCCCCAGCCCAGTCGGCGACCCTCTCCGGCGTGATCGGCCGCGCGCCGCGTTGATTTTGACAGAAAATGCCGGCGAACAGTCGAGGGAGCAGCTTGAGTTCTCACGACTCCGGTGGCCAACCCCAGGCCTGTTACGCTCACTAACCACTGTCACAGTGTGTGTGTGCGTGTTTTTATACGAGAACTTCCTCTCTGGTCTCCGTAGGAAGCGACCTCACGCGAAGTTCCGAGTAGAAGAGCCTTGACTCTCTTCACCATTAGGAGTTCTTGCTCGGTTGGAGAATTGCGCGAAAAAGTTCTGGGTATCGGGAGCTATGAATGCATAATCCGTCTGTTCGGGAACTGAGTGGATATTTCCCAGTGGACGAGTGGACAGTGAATTGAACCGGTGTAAATGTAACCAACAAGCAGGTATGCAAAATGTGAGCCGTCTATCTGGGAAGCTCGAAAAGTGTTCCATCGTCGAGGAGTGCAAAGAGTGCCCGGATTGCCTCGACCCTCACTGGTGTTGTAGACCCTTGAAGGATGTTGTGCGTTTATTCAGGGAGTGGTTCTGCTTCGGATGGAAAGTCAAGTTCATTCTTGAGGTAAAGTTCTTATCTAGGCCTCCCAGTTCACTCTTAGTCAATCCGTTGTTCTTGGTGTTTCTTCGATCGCGCATTTCGAGGCTCTTGCCCCTCGCTGAGTAAATCGGTCAGCATTGGCTCCAGTCTGCGCGATCAGAAAAATGACTCCACGACTAAGTAGCAACCTCTGTTTCTCGACGAATCAAGTCGTAAGCCGTCATCGACATCCAGAAATCGTTCATTGTGAACATAGAGTCGAAGCGCGATCCGTTATACAGCCGATGAAACTAATAAACACGGACTTGCGAGGCGGCAAAAACAGCACACGCGAATGATTGATAAGATTGCGCTCCAGACCATATTGAAGGTTCATCCGAAGCAAACGGGATTCCGTACGTTAATGGATGTTCGCCAGCCTGAGTGTATCCTGAAGCGGTATGGACTCACGCGACGAGAAGAAACGAGGAAGAAATGAACATAAAGTTTTTTTGTCGTCGGTCGTCTGGGAATGAATCGAGTCGTTCGTCGACAGGTCCCACAGAAAATTCCTTGATTAGAGCAGCCTCGTCGAAAGGCCCGATTGGAAGTACTGAACGGTGAGACTTTATCATAATTTACGGAAGGAAACGCTTGGCCTTGTCGCGTCCGGGTCTTTCCACGAGGGGCAACAGCTACAGTATCTGCGACAATTGGACAAGGTTCACGTCGGATACCGTCCAATGAAGCCATAGCGCGCGATTAGGCTCGGCTCAAGTCGATTTGCTTCATCGACTTTGCTCACCTTCGCGCGCTTTCACACATTGAAGTCGATGGCGGTACTGTAATCAGAAAATAGGCCCTGACTCGCGTGACGACTTTCGATAAAAATCTGAGGAACCAATATTTCTGTCGCTCCACGTTTTTATTCGCAGGATCTCGTCAGATTCCCCTGCTTGAAACTTTTCTGCTTCTGGGGCAGGGGGACTCGTTACGGTGCTGAATGTCGGCAAGGGGGAGAAATTCTGAGAAGTTCCAGCGGCCATATATCTCAGATGGTTCATTTTATGGACATGAGAGACAATTCGCGACTGTACTTGACAGCACAGCGTCATGGACTTCCCGCCTGACTTCTAAGGCGAATTTACTGCTCCCATCCATTTCCCGAACTTCGAGGCACCGGCGACAGTGCCTCAGAGGAGAAACATCCGAAAACATCAGGGGACATTCCCCCCAATGAGATATTGAGACTTCGACGTACGTGGGGAAGAACTCTTCTTCCCGAGACCGCGTCGATCAGTGTGCGCTGCTGATTCACCGGGAGATCCGTTCGTTATTCGAAAGCGTTTTCATTTCTGCCTTCCCCTCCCGCAAGTGCTCGATCGTTGTGCCTATGACGATGATTATCATCATAAAGATGGTGCCGATAACGGTTGTTGTTGAGCATAATCCTGCCGATGAAGACTCCGATCCCGACAATGATGACGTCCGGTCATGTTTATCTATGAGGACGATGGCGGCGTTCCAAGTTGCTGCTCCTTCCTCGACGTCTCTGCTTCCGGATGAGGGGCGAGGAAACAACTTAAGATCGTGATGAGTGGCTTTGGGAATCGCTCTTAACCAGGCCAGCCAGCAACAGCTATTCCGTCATCCCGTTCGGGGAAAGGATGGATACCTAGTCGTTGAGACCGATAGCAAGTTTGCTGAGCGGGAGGACGGAAAGATCGTCGGACCGACAGAAAGTGAGTCTTCCAGGCTGAATATGAGGGAACGCGTGGCAGGAAAAAACACCGAAACATTCTGTAGCTATCTGTTTCGTGGAGCGAAGAAAAAAAAACAACTTGATGGGAACCAAACAAGCAGGCGGGCAGGCAACAGATTTCTGGCTTATGCTGTTTAGGGACGGAGAACCCGGAGTCAAAAACTTGAAGGTCCCAGTCAGGCGCTCTTTGTTCCTTCGTCCCAACGGATCGTTTTCGGAAACTTCGTAGCTCCTGACTCCGAGGGAACGTTTCCGCTCATCGATCGCTGATGTTCTCGGCGCGAGCTTCCATCTGAGAAATAGCTGTCACAAAATCGTTCCGCGTTCTCGTTCTCGAAAACAGAAGAGCGAAGCCGAGCGACGCCGAGCATTCAGGAGGGAACCATCGAAACAAACTTATGATGTTTCACTGAGCTGCTGACGGATCGAAACCTCCGTCAATGGTCCTCTTCCCCGTCCGATTTGGATTAACGAAACGTCTCGTAGTTTGTTCGTTTGTCCGACACCGCCGGGCGTTTTGCTCCGAGAGGGCTACGTTTTTATCTCCGTCGTCTTTCCCCGAGACCTCGCGGACGTCGCTCCTTGGCGGATAGCGCGCTCTTGCTTAACGTGGACAACGTCGTCAGTCACATGCGCACGAGATAGTTTGAACGAAAACGTCGACAACAACGACTTTCACCATGGCGTAGACGCCAACAACACCGATGACGAAAAAGAGCAGAAGAAGGAGAACATTTAAAGTGAAACCAAACTCCCATTTCCTGTCTGCACATCGTCGGTCCGACTGTGAGTTCAGCGAGCCGAGTCGGCCGCTAGCCAGTGGTCGCTCCGTTGGCGTCTAGTCGATGCAGGTTTTACTACAGCGGAAATCATGTCGCGTAGGATTTAGTGAAGGTACCGCACACTTGGGATTCTGGGACGTTGTGAGCTTCTAGTGGCAGGGTCGGTACATCGGCAAAGCCCAAGGGTCCGTCGATCCTTCCGCGTACATCCGAATCAGTGGCATGAGTAGGATATTAAGGAAAACGACAAATCGACGAGTGCGTGGGACTACACTCCGATACTGAAGAATGAGCTCATTCCACTGGAAATCAGAGTGATGCCTCCATCACACAAGGGGTACTTCTGGATCGTCATTGAGCTTTCCGGAATTAGAGGTTCGGCTATACGGCGCCACTCTTGGTACCGCTTGTTGGAAGAGCCTGGTGACATACCCAGACGACGCCGACGGTTGGGGAACGTATAACTGAAGCCCTTATTTGGGAACCCGGGAGTGTGAATACACAATCAAAACAGCTCCGTTAGGTAATGCTGCGCATATGCTCCTCTTTGAGCGAGTGATGATCATTGACGCTGCCGGCGCAGGGACGCCGTTCCGTATTTTCAGTAATTCATTGATGCGCTCCTTTGATATGTATCCCCATTGATTCCCTAGCGTCGTACGTCCATTGGCTTCTCTCGCCTTGTATACAAAAAAATACTGGAACGCTCCATCGCTATCCGACGTCGTCAGGGATGGTGAGCGATGAGCCCATGGAAAATTGGAGGAGCAATTAGTCGATTGAGGACATTTCACAAAGAGCTCTCGATCTTCATGTATAGAGATCCCCATATTCTCGATGACTATTCGATCTTCCCGCGAATCGATACCGGGCGGCAGATGTCAGCTCGATCGATTAGGTCCTCAAAGTGCTTCCGAAAGTGATTGGCTCAACCCTTTAAGCTCATTCGTGTCCTGGATGAAGTCTAGTTTTTCGCGTAATCGCCGTCGCACCAACTTGAGTCTTTCGGTGTTTTGCAATGGAGTTCGATTTTCCCGCTTTCGGTATCGTTACAGCAAGCCCTCCTCGACGTTGTTGGCCGCCGAACGCATGAAAGTTCCATGTCCCCCGTTTCTAGCCGGAACTGTCGAGGTGTCAATTTTCGTTAGGAAACCCAAGGATACAACGAGAACTTTCAACAGTTTAAACAAATCGTGACGTTACTTCCCTCACGATTGCCGAGTGATGCCGTCTTTCCATGAGGGTGATTGCAGACGACGATGGCACTTTGCCGCGCTTGGAGCCATTGACTCGCGTGAACGGTAGTCTGCGGAAAAGCGTCGATTCCACGAATCTAGGAGATGATAGTATCCGACGGGCGTTGGATCTCACGCTACGTATCAACACAAACGAGTCACACTGCTTTCGCAGCTGGTGATCTCGATATATTATGTAAGACTTCCGATTCTCCGCTGCTCAGTAATAATTGAAACTTCCCCTGCTTGAAATTCACGGGCTCTCTCGCAGGAGACTTCGGTGTCGCGTCGTTGCCAGCGACGATAATGATAATGTTGCCTGTAACGACTATTTGTGGTCTGGCGATGGCTCCACAGTTCCCAGCTCTCAGAAAACTCGTTTCGATGAATTAATTCGCTCTCTGTTTCGAGGATAGCGCGAGTCCCGCGAAACGAATAATTGGTTGACGACGCTTGGAACAATGGAATCCGAGAAGTACCGCTTGGCATGCTCACCCGCGGAGCGCTAATATTCAATCACAGATGTTATCTCATCGACTCAATCGACCAGGTCGAGGAAGACGGAGGTGGGAGAAGAGGCTGAGGTTTACTCCTGAAAGGATAGTGAGGAGCAACCGCGAACCTACGCCTCCGCTGCCCCTCACCACACCCATGAGATGACTGTGATTAGGCAATGGAAAGAAGATGGGCGTGCGTCTGAATATCCCGCGAATCGTTTACCAACAATAGGTCGCATCTTGGAATACACCCAGTCTTCAGGATTTCACGGAAAAAATAACTCATTGTCCTCCTGGCCTAGCTCTCACTTCCATTCTGTGCGTTTGCTTGTCCGGTCAGACATTGCATGCAAAAGACAGGCAGGCAGGCGAGCGAGCAGTCTTTTCAGTCACGGTCACGACAGTCAAGGCCATCGGTCTCGGTCGATCATCATCAAACAATCGGCCCGTCAATCTGTCCCCTATCAGAAACGTGAATAGATGTATCCAGCTAGCCAACCGGAATCTTGGTCGTCGATTCCCTCTAAGCACCATATGTTGAGCTCGTCATTTGTCGAGCTCGGTACCTGGGTCCTGATGAACGCTTCGGATAAATTATCACGGATCGTTGGTCGTTCCGTTATGACATTGTCTGGACAAGAAGCCTTCTAAACGCTCAGGGACTGAATCTTAATTATTGTCCATGGATTAGGCGCTCAATCGAGTAATATCATTCGATGCAAAAATAGGAAAGTTATTTATCCCGGTGGTTGACTCTCCCTCTCCATCAATCCATCCGGCCACCCTTCCATGTTCGGATGGATCAAATCCCGATCCAGGATCATGAGAGAAGCAAGAGAATGATGCGGGACTGGGGTTCCGAATCCGTTCCATTCGCGAAACGAAGCAAACTCTTTTTATTTGGAATCTCGAGTTCATGCTAAGTAGTCAACTAGACTCATCCCTAAGATCCGTCTTGTGATGTGTCGTCAAGTTCCGAGAGACTCAATTCGCACACACACTTGTGCCCAAATGTCGATGAGCAGATCGACCAATTAGACGCCAACGAATCGCTCGAATCTCGAAAATATTGTTGTTCTCGGCGATGTGGCTCTTCCCGCGCCTGCGTTTGACAACGCTCCGTATCTGGAAAAGTTCCTGTGTATCGCCGATACTTTCGAGCCTTGTGCCAAAACTAGGTCCGGCACGGAGATACTGTACGCTTCGTGCTTCGAGACGTCCATGTGGAGCTAGAGTCGATCATACGGCCGTCATCGATCAGGTTCGTGATGAGTTTGTTTAGAGCGAATGGAATTCGAAGTGGACGAGTTTTGGTCACCGACTCCGAGCCGAGACGGCTGAACGGATAAAGACGGCGATTCCCAGAGGGAGAAGCTTAAGACTTCCGATCAAAGGATTGGTCACGCACCGCCAAGTTGGTCGCGGTGCTTTTCAAATCACGCTACCCGCGACTTGCGGGTGGAACAGAATAGCGTAGCGTTATGGCAAGATGGGGTGCAACGGAACAGGCTTTGTTCTAGTGAGAAGAATCAGAGGAAGTGAGTCCGATTCGTTTTTTTCCGTGACTTCCGAAACACCGTTCCAGAAGGGAACGGATCCAGGGATCGATCGAATTCTATCGTCCTGACATCATTGACTTAGGCTCCGACTCCCGTCTATGAACGAGGCGTCGATGATTTTTTCCGTCTCCATTGGAGTGAACATCCAACTCGTTGGACCAAAGCGCTGTCCTAGAAATGTGAGCGCGATAGATAGATCAGATCTGGAGCGAAGTTTCGGCGGCCGGAAAAAATTCCAACTTACACGTCACGGACAGAAGACGAAAGATGATCGGGAAGGAAGCTAGAGTTCCGAATGACGAGAAAAATAATGGAATAGTTTTTGTCGCTCGTTGACCCGTTACGCGAGAGCTGGTCGAACGAGGAAAGTTGCTTCCGAAGACTTGGCGGCCGAGAGACCATGATACAGCGACAGAGAAAATGAGCTTTAGAGGGAAATGTAGAGAAGGGTTTCGACTATAGCTGGGACGGCTTTCTCCTCGCCGTTTTCTGAAGGGTAGGGAGACCCAGTTGTTTGAAATCCATAGAAGCCCCTTGGACTTGATCATTCCCACTCCGCGGTCCATCTTTCCTCGTTCTTGTGGTAATGTCGCTAAAGATGTCTGAGTTCCTATCTGCAATCGTGACAGTCGAAATCTTAATGAGTGTTAACGCGATGCTCAGTCCGGTTGGGGAAGACGGTCCCATTGATCGGATCTCGGGCTTCGGCCATCCGAATGTTTAATTTCATCGGCGACTGTTTTTCATGCGATTCCTCTCGCGAGAAGATATCGTGACCAATGAATTACAGCGGTCGAGAGTTTACATAAGCTGCCATGCCAAAGCATCATGAATGATGAGCCCGATGGCGATGAATTCCAATCCGTTCGTTAATCCGTTCCCATGACTATTCGATCTTGATGTCGAACACAGGCCATTCGGAATTTCCTCCAAGTCTCCCATGGTTCCGCTATGTGCAATGACTTCTCGAGCTCGATTTAATTATATTCTTGATCGAATCGATGCTTAAATGTAAGTGTCCCTAGAGACAGTCTGCTCCCCGATCCATTCGAACCATAAGCTATGGATCTTTGGTTGGCGCATTTTCGAATCCTCGCCGGATGAGCTCCTTCAAACCTCGGCGTTTTTCTCCCGCGAATGTGTCCAAGCCATCGGTGGATCCGCGATATATGGCACCATCGCAACACCTACGAGAACTTGGTCGGACTCGATGAAATTAGGGAAGGAAGGGGAAAGTAGAGGATACTGGTCAGCGTAAGACTCGCTGAGTTCCGAGACTCCACCGCGAACGGGTACAATCGGCGCTGGCCACGGTCGTGTCCCGAAGGGGAGGGAGGTTCGAAATATCGAAGCTTCATATGCTTTCCTTCACACGTACCGAACAGAAAGTCCTTCTGTGATCGAGTCTCGTCACCTAGCCGACTTGAGCGCTTGTCGGCTGTCGATTCGGACCCCGTGGGGACGAGTTTTCGACCTTGATGAAGTTTCAAAGAGCGTCTTTGGTATTAGAGCGAATATCTGCGCTGGCCATTCGATCTTCATTCGTTTTCAGCTCTGTGTGAAGACGTGCTTATCTTTCGAGTCTAGAATCAGACCCTCTGTTCCTTGGCAGTGAACCAGGGCTTTCACAAATGAGAGTCACTGGACTGTTGTCGGAGTCGAACGTGAAGCAAGGCTCGCGCTGAATGGGACACTGTGTGCTGGCCTTTCGGAGCAATAATCATGGAGAAAATGAAACAAAAAGGGATATTGTCCCTGCGTCGACACATATATTTAGCGCAATAATGATGGCTTCAGTGCAATCTTGCCCCCGCTGCAAGCTCTACTCAGAAGGATGAAAGATCCGAATTAGGATTCTATTTCTTGTTCCCGAGCGTCGGTCTGTTCTCGGAAAATTGACGTTCACGCGCACTTCGCGGTTTCGATACGAGAATTTTGAAGTGAATATCACTGACATGAGCCACTTTCGGAATAGCGATACCTGATCGGCGGAAGGTTAGAAATCTTCGAGTGAGTCCTAATCGTCGCGGCTAGGTTCAGCGCTCATCTTCGGAACCACGAGGGACTTCGGTGCTACATTGTCGACAGCGAAAGAGGCGCGTTACGATGTTACGAAGCGACAAAAAAGAACGACCGGGGAAAGTAGGAGAATGGAAGCGATCCAAGAGCGAACAGACGAAAAATGAGAAACAATGGCTCTTCACGAGACAGCTCTGCTCGTGTTCGATGTCACTTCACTCGTCAGTCAAAGCATGTAAACATGATCACGGGTTGATACAGCTCGCCTCAGAAAGGCACACGCGCCGATGAAAGTTTGGAAAATGTTCGAGAGAGGAGCGCGGGAAAAGAAGAAAGAACATCTCCTCAACGGAACTGGCGGTCAAAATGCTCAAGCGACAATATTAGGACGAGGAGAATAGAAGAACGCCGAAAAGAGCCGATTTCCAGAGAATTCGCCGTCTTCATGTGTTGCGGTTTTCTCCTCCGGCATGGGGTTTCGGTCCACCTGTCACTCGCTCATTGTGAACAGCTTATGGCGATTTGTGTTGAAACAGTCAGCGTTGCGCTCCGCTTCAATCAGAAGCACTTTTACAAACACCATAAACAAGTTCCTGCTGGACAAACGGTTCAACGAAAGCTCGGCGTTTTCCAATAGAGAGTCAGTCGATTGAAGTCTCGCATTGCAGTGCCGCTGAAACGGACCCGATAGGCGGATTGAATTGGTTCTGTCGCTTACGCCGGCACCCACTCGGGGTTTTTATTCCCCCGGGCTACGGAGCGGTCTGGATCGCAGACGGCGGTCTTAGATTGGGAATTCGATTGTAGATGTTTCGATTTGCGACAGCTTCGAACGGTCGGGCTTTGCGCCGACGGATATTCTGAAAGAATTAGCCCTCTTCAGCGAGACGCTGTTTGCCCATCAAGTGTTATCTGAGTCTGCCATAATGTAGCACATAATGAAACCATGAGGTAAAGAGCTGAAACCCGGCTTAGGAGCTCCGGAGTGATTACAAGCTTACGAAAGTGGGGGTCACACGGCCGTATTCGGCTCCGCGATCCGAAGATTGGGTGAAATTCACTCATCGTATAGACTCAAATGGTGCACCTACATGAGAAAAAAATTGATGTTTCACCCGAAGGAATCTTAAGCCAGTGCGGGAATTCATTTATATACCTTGAAGATATGCACCCAAGGCTAAACGCTCTTCACATTCGTTATCGGCACAGTCACGAGAGAAAAAATTCCTCATCGGCACGGGTGTCGGAGCCTCTCAGTGAGGCGTCCGACGTTCGTGCAATAAGTGTGGGTCTTACCGCGACGGCGACGATGATCACTCACACTAGTGTCGAAAAGTATCGATGTCTTCCGGTCGACGTCGAATTTCCGCGGCGAAGCCGCTGAGTCGACTAGGGATTCCGATCAACAGGTCCAAGTTGCGTTCGGAAGATTAGCAGAGCAAGGTTCTACGCTTCATTCCCAGCAACAGTCCTTCGGGGGTCACACGCGACCGCTCTCAGAAGAAGGACATCCGAGCTGAATCCCCACGAAATCTAACGGATGACGATTGTGAATAACGAATGCCTTACCACGCGGAGGGGACTGCAGGTCTGGGATACCGAATTAATTACGCAGCGCCGCGCCGTTGCGAGGCGCTTGATCCGCGGCCTAGCGGGCTGACTGAGCCCGGATAGCGCGGGCGCATTTCTTTATGCAAATCCGGGGGCGATTTTTTTCGATATCGCACCTCTCTGTCATAATTTTGTCTTCACCTCAATTTTCTTTGAATTGTAATTCGTCTACCGACCGTCTCATTGAAAGGCGGATGGGCTCACCGCTTGAATAGATGAGCTTCAAGCACCTTCCCCTCCTCGCTTGTCTTGGCTGGGCAGCGGCCTCCCATAAACCGGATGGAATCGTGGGAGATGAAACTTCCTTTCGCCCACTTAGCCATCCGGCCGGCCTGCGGATGAACGCTGGGATTTCGCTTTGATTCTCTGATCTGAAACAACGGACTCCCTCAGTTAAGCCCGTTGCGACCACAACGAGTGAAAAATAATGCTTAAGCGTCTCCGGAAAAAGGAACGTCGGATAGTCAAGCAGAGGAAAGATGAAGTGTTTCGAACTTGATTCAAATCCAGGCCGGAAGCGAATGCGCTCTGCTCGACCCGATGGGCCGTCGAAACTGCCCCGGATCAGGGCGCGTTTCGAGCTCGGAAATCATCATGGGAAAGACTTGTTGGTTGAACTGAGCGTGACAATGGAAGAGTCAGAATCATGGTGCTTGAGTCTCAGATTCCAGGGTGCTCTTTCGCTCCTAGCTCGTGTTCATTCAACAGACGAAAAGCGTAAGAAGTGGGCATCAGGCCCTCTGAAAGGTCCTCGGGGAGCTCATTCCAAACTGTATATAGTTATAATCTGCAAGTCAGAAGAATGGGGCATTCACATGGCTTTGTCTCGGAAATAATGCCCCCTTTCGATATCGTTCTCCTCGCTCGATCACCCATCTTCTGCTAGGGCATTTTGTCTTGAAGTTCACTCTGCCCTGTGTTCAGTGTGAGAGGAGCTTATTCTTAATCATGGTTCGGTGATTCCCGCGCTTCCGCGTTTTCGCTGCGACGGTTAGCTTCTGCCGAAGTTTTCGGCAGTAATCTTTATCCAGGGATCCCAATCAATCATGGAAGCAGAATCAATTTTTGACTCGAAATTCTTCCCGGATCCATCCATCAGGATTCAAGTTCATCAAATCCAAGGTCATCACGTCTATCGCTACCGAATATCTCATCCGTGCGCCAAGTGATGAATTATTCGTCTCGTTCTCACGGAGCGATCTCCGTGTCAGAGACCCTACTCGCTGAAGATGCCAAGCTCGAGTTTCGGAATGGCCCTGACTACAATTCTTGAACCATTCTCGAGACGGGATTCACAAGCACAGATAAATCCTGACAATCCTAATTTGTCGAAAGAAGTCCCTCATCGGTATGACCCGCGGGAAACTTTGGATCTCTACCCCGATCGCTCCCGGACACCGATCTCATCTCGGTGTCTTCTCCGATTAATGATCCGTTTCCTCCATCACCCACCGCAAGAACCTTGAATACCGTTCTGTGACCGTGATCAGAGCGAGGGCTTTTGCCCACAGTGCTGCCTTCGATTGTCGGTTGCGTTCCGCGGTCTTTTCTCGCAGATCCGGAGACCGAAACCCGATCTGTTTATCCTTATCGAAGTACTTTTTTTCTGGCGGGTCGTTAGTATTTCTGATCCTGGTTGAATTTCACCGGATGCATCACCACCCCATCATTCTGTCACCGGCCGATCGGCGAATGCGGAAGTGTTTCCAATTGCAAATCCTGCCAGAAAAGCGCCTCTATTAGCCTCATCACTTTTCGGCGCTCATACGATCCGAACTGCTGTGGTTACATCCAGTAAGACTGATACAGAAAGATCGATAAATCGTCGCATTATACACAAGGAGAAATCCCGCGGCCTTCATAAAGAGGAATGCACATCGTAACTGAATGCTTATCGGAGAGCAGCGAGGCGATTTTGTTCAAGTTCGGATGGAATTCTGTGCAAAGTCAAGGGTGTAATAGATCGATAGTATGTGGTTCCGCTTCACAGCTCGCGAGATTATACGCGATCTCATGAATCTCATTTCATCCCCGCAGGACGTCGAGGCGAATACGGTTCGGCTGAAAGAACACGGCCAGGATGTCTTGGTGTTGCAGAAGAACGCGCAAGACGTCAGCAGTGGCGTCAACGGCTCCCAAAATCAAGCCGTGGCCAACATCCAACAAACTGCACCCAACGGTCAGCAAATGGTTGCCATATCCAACATTCCCTACAATGCCTCCCATTACAAGTAAGTCACGTTCATTCTCGAACGTACACGTAAATATTATACAGGAGCCCTTCAATGATTGATTGGAGATCGAATCAAATAATTCATGCCGCTCTGATTTCATAGTAATTCTGTCTTTCCGTATCAGACTCTCAAGAGGCTTTCCCCTCGTTACTGAGCGTTTGTTTCTAGCTCCGGCCAAATCAAAGAAAAATAATTCTTGGAAGCGGTGCAGATCACGCAGTCCGACGTAGGATTATGAATCGGATTGCTTCTTTGTGAATTCACATTGTCGATCTCTCATAGTCGCCGAAATACTCCCCTGAATCGAATCCTCCGATTGATGTCGAGATATTGGCTCGAGGTTGACGTCTCGATCGGTTGTTCTGATTGTTTATAAACTAAGTACCTCTATGTGGCATGATCCTACAGGCATGGGTATGTAAACTGTGACATCTAGGGTCTCTTACTTTGGGATATATTGGTTGCTCGTGTAGTTCTACTACATTCTCACAACGACTTTATCCTCTGAGAGAGTTATGGTGTGATTTCTGCCGCTCGATTCCACGAACTCTCGTTCTCGAGAAATCTCGAGCGTGTCGGTATGGAATATTGCCGATACCAGCCTGCACTGGCCGCAGTTTTTGCATCCGCCGACTATGCTCGGCCGTAAGGACCAGCAGCGGTAGAACTCGTGATCAGAAACGGCCTCTTTACGAGTGATGAGGTGTTGATTTCTGACGATGGTTCGCAAGTGCTCCCTCAGCCCGACGATGCAGTCAGCGATGAATCATTTAGACGAGCACTCAACGGGTGAAGTGACCGCCCTACGGAACCATCGATCCCACAGTGCAGAGGACAGTCGTCAGAATGATGTCAATCTAGATGAGCTCTGAGACCGTGAGGACACCCGTGTAGAGTCTCAAGTGACTAGTGACAGGTCCGGACGCCCTACGACTGACTGAGGGGGGACGGCACGTCCCGGCCTCTTTTTCCGGTGCCTGCAACGAAAGGAGTTTTCGCGTACCGATGCCAACTTCCCCGACTTCTCTGAGTCCTGGGACTCCCCCGACTTAGGAAGAAATTCGCTCGGGGGGTCCTGCCAAACACTTGCGGCTGACAGCAGGGAGAGATGCGGAGAAGAGCCGCTCAATATAGAGTGGCAGTGAACAGCTGGTCGTAATTTCTCGGCGGAATTCCTCTGCAGATTCCACGGTGAATCTTATCGATGTGCGAGGTCTCTGGAATTGGTGTCGCCGCAGAGAATCCTTCGTTCGACTCCCGCTTTCTTGCTCGGAGGCAGTGTTTGTGCTCGGTGGATCTTTCCGGTGTCTTTCTACTTTTTTGTGAGAAAACAAAACAAACATTTCTCATTGCGTCGATGCCGCAACGGTCAACAACTCCTGTCGAACGGAACATGCTCGTCGTGCTTGTTAAACGGAAGGGAGCTTTCCGGCGTCGACGACCACGGCGACCCTATACAAAAAGGTACCCGACCGTCACTGAAGGGCACAATGGGCTTCATTTCTAGACTGAACAGAATCAACAGCTGGGAGAAATGCGGAGGGAAAAACTTCCGAGAAGGAGAGAGTTCGCGTCGATGCCTTATTGAATCCGGGTTTCTTCTCAACCGCTCCGAGCCTCGGTTTCCGGCTCTTTGACGGGAATTTCACAGAAGAAAAGTGCGATTAGTTCCACCGGCACGTCAGCTGATCCGGCCGGATTGGGGCAAGGAGAAACGAGCAGAACGAGCGCGTTTCTCGAAAACCGTCTCCTTCGTCTACTCCTCTTGTCTGACCCACTGTCGATGCCGTGTTCGGTCGAAGTTGACCGCGTGATATCGATCCGAGCGAACATGTTGAATTCCTGTCGAGAATAATGGCTGCTGTTGTTCCCTGTTGGAGGAGCCGCGCGGATGTCGGCACGACCGTGGCTTGAGTATTGTGCTGAACAACGGCTTCCGGAGCGTCCTGAGGGGGCCAGCCTTGTCCCCATCTGAGCTTTGCGATCGATTCTGCCGGAGTTCCCCGAAACTCTTATCAGAAACCCCCAGCGATGATAATCTCACAGCTAGGCAATGTCAGGAAGACTCCCGATCATAATACCCTCGACTCCTGCCGTTCCTAACGGAGTCTCTCCCAGGCCACCCCGACTGCATTAAAGAATCGAGCCCCTCTTCTCAGGTACACGGTTATGGCGGGTACGCCACAGAAAATGCTGGAACATCTCCTCGAAACTCGCATCGGAGAAAGAAATGATGAAATGCAAAGTAAGTTCCGGGACGAACCTGGACCTGATCAGACAGAATTCCGCAAGTGAATTTAACTGCGTCGATCCGTATTCCGCAAGGGGTCGGGAGGGGCCCCGTGAATTTATCCGCTTGAATCCGCGCTCGGAGTTAATTGATGATGATTCTGCTTCAGTCTCCTCGAGTGGCACAGCGGCTGCAAGCGCGGCGGATTCTTTCCTGGAAGACTTCCTGCTCACTCACGTGATCTTCATGCCGTCACATGATCTCTGTCCGGAACTCATGCGTCACTACAGACTGGACGCCGTCAACCAACGACAGGTTTGTATGCTCGGCTTCTTGGATACGTAGACCTGAATCCGATAACCGAGCTCCCCGGTGAATATCTAATTCCGGAGACGGCCTGAGGTCATCTCTCCTCGGGGAAGGGGCCGGGCCGAGGTTTCCCACGAGACTTCGAGTCTTCGATCCTCCAAATCTGACCTGACCCGACGAGATCAGGATCCTTGACTCTTGGGGTAGATCATCCTGTGAGTCGTCTAGAGACAGTAACGTATAATTCTCTAAATGACAGGAGCGTGAGTTCATACTGGCCTCGAAGCGTCGCGTGGTGCAATTCACCGCACAATGGGCGGCGATCGTGCGCGAGCCATTCTATCAGGATCCAGTCATCCAGTGCTTTTTGGAAGAGCTTCTAAGTGCTATCGAAGAAGACCGACAGAAATACCTCGGTGCCCTCCAGGATCAGCTTTCGATCGTGCAGAGACTTTTCGAGATTGTTGACAAGTGAGTTTGCCGCGAGATGAGCATGCATTGAAACTCATGCCTTGTGGTGAGTTGCCGCAATGATTGATCTGTCTCTTCGCAGGTATCGCTCGGATCCTAGTATGACGAGTGGTCAGAAATGGAAGGTGGACACGAATGGTCAGATCCGCCATCTTTCATCTGGAAGCACCCAAACAGACGAGAATTCGCAAGAGCACATCATAAGAGCCATCAGAGATACCGACGAAAGTGAGTTTCACTCAGCTTGACTCAATAATCATGTCCGGAAGAAGTCCTGTTCCCTCATTCCCTCGCTCATAATGGGAGCGGAAAGAACACGGATTTCATCGTCTCGAGTTTGAACTCCTCTCTCCCATCCACAGTAATTTTCCGCGTCTACTGTGCGGATCACACGTACGTCACTTTGAAAACGGCCGTTAAAGCGACAGCGAACTCGATTAAAAAGCTGGCAGCGGAAAAAATAGCCTTGAAAGATGAGGTTATTCTCGTCGAAGTGAAAAGTAACGGAGAAAAGCTGCCTTTTAATGAGTCTGAAGTCTCTGTGCCCACCGGCCTAAGTATCAATGGGAGAATATTCATTTCTCCCATTGACCACATCGATGCACTCGTGAGTATTGACAACGCTTGAGGAGCGGAGAACTTGGAACGACCTTATCATTGGGAGCGATATTTTCCCGCGGTCCTTCGGGGATGCGAAGTCCTGAGTCAAAAGAGAGTTTGGAGTCAAGACGAGATGGGCTCATAAGTCGCCCTGGTGATACCATCGGTGGATTTCTCGAGTTCTTCTTCAGCTCGATAACGCTTGTGTTCGATTCTAGACACCCCTGCAAGAACAAGACGGGCCTAATGAAGGTACAGCGAATATCTTAGAGGCCTTGAGTTCCCAAGATATCGCGTACCACATGACCGTCTACGAGTGGCAACTCTTCACCACAGTCCACGAGGTAAGTTATTCTTCCCTACGCGTACCCGATCACGAGCGTTTCAACTTCGCTCTTTTCTTCGTTCGCCTAGAGCCGGACGAACTGGATCCTGCGGTCTCACGCGCTTCCCGCTCACGATCCGGTTTCGCATTTGATCCTGTCCATCCTGAAGTCAGTAAATTCCGAAGCTCCGAAGTGGTAGCTTGCAAATAACCTTATTCCTCATTCCATTGCAGTATGAATTGATTTATCAAGTGTTCGGTCGTAACCAGTTTCGGCGAATCATGTCCAATTTGGACGTCTTCCAGAGGAGATTCAATCAAGTTCAATTCTGGGTGGTAACCGAGATGTGTCTTGCCAACTCTTTGTCACGAAGGGTGACCTTACTTCGGAAATTCATCAAAATCGCCCAGCAGTGAGTTTGAATTTCCGCACCTGCGGATTTGACAACATGCCATTAGAGAATCGATCCGATCGTTGCTTCGTCAACCTTTTTCGGTAACCGATCGCCCAAGTCGGCCGCTCAGCCCGCTACTTCTTTGTCTGAATACGTTCCCTTCATTCGACAGTTGCCGTGAGTACCAGAACCTGAATGCACTATTTGCCATTGTAATGGGGCTTGGAAACGCCGCCGTATCAAGACTCGGCCAGACGTGGGAGCGACTGCCGTCTAAGCTGAGACGCAGTTTCGAAGAACTTGAGAACCTTATCGAGCCTTCACGGAATCACAAGCGATACCGTAATGCCGTAGCGAAGCTGCAGCCACCACTGGTACGTGTGGAGACTAATCCCTCATCACAAACATTCACCTTCTCGTTCTCCACTTTTGTATGCGTCTAATCGAGGACTAAATTCATGGACGACCTATTAGAGTGTGAGAAGAATGTTTCCGTCCTCGCGGAAGTGCAATCCTCGAATAAGGAATCTTTCCTTTGCAGATCCCTTTCATACCACTGTTACTGAAAGACATGACGTTCTGCCACGTCGGAAACAAGAGCTATATTGACGGATTGGTGAATTTCGAGAAAATGCACATGATTGGACAGACGCTTCGACATCTCAGGCATTCTCGAAGTCAGCGCCTTGCGATGGAACCTCCACAGGGGAGTTCGAAATCTCATCACAATGTCGCCGACTATATTCGGTAGGTCATCGGATCTGGCTCGGAGCTTTTCTTTGTTCTCACCGACCGAGAGTTTCTCCTGATCGCGTTCTGTGCTCATCTCGAAACATGGGCCCATACGATTACTCCATCGGTGGTGCATCGTGCTCGGAATCGGGAATAACTTATTGATACTTTTCTTCCACAGAAACCTGAAAGTGATCGATAATCAGCGAACCCTGACCAAGCTCTCTCACCAGTTAGAACCGCGAAGGTCGTGAGACGGCCGTTCGCACAATGAACACTTGGCAGACCCATGAGCGGCGCGCTCACAAACGTAGAGACTGTATCAATTGCATTCCATATAGCAACGCGTCGTAGGACATTTCTCTCGCACTCACACTTTCTCTCTGCACATGTTGTCAAGTGCAAAAAATCGGTCCATGCAACGAGTTGATTGATGAATCAGTCCGTGATGGATGGATTCATCGATCGGCTCTTTCCTCACCTCAGAGAAGGAACTCATTCTTGATTCGTCGTCCTCCCCATCCGACTCTCCCAAGCATCGATCTCGGATGCGTTGGAGAACGTCTCATCGACTCGGTCTCCGAAGAAATGCAAGGAAAAACACTTGGGAGTCGAGCAGATGCGAAAGCATGGTCCGTGTGATTGCAGTCACGGACGGACGAGCTGATGCACTCACGAGCACATAGTGATTTTCGGAGAACATCACGAACGAGAGTAAATCTTGAAAGTCGTCCTGCCTGAAATCCTTAAAATACATATGACCGATGACGTCGAACTGTGAAAACACCAAACGTCTTCCCGCGTGTACTCGCTGAAAGTGTGAACGCGGGAAGACGCCAAATGATCTCATGGGCCTCTAGGCCCCCGCATGATATTCAGCCCGTCGTTTCGGTGCCCTTGGTTGTTGAGGTCAACGCCGAGGAAACCGTTCGCCGACAATTTGCGTGAAATCGTGATTGCTGTTCTCGTTTCGCTTCAAGCCCTCCGTTGTCCGTGCAGCCCTTGCGTCCAACGTCAGTTTCATCTCCATCATCTTCACATTTTGATCATTCGCATCGAGCATTTCTCCTACCAATGATTGCAGACATATGATGCTTTTGTAAAATGTAGACATTTTCATATTCTTGCTCGCTTTGCTTAGAATACTTTGCACACGTTTGACGCGCGGCGGTAGAGTCGACTCGGCTCCTCACTCATCGTAGCATGAAGTTTGATCGTTTTATCGCGGCACCAGCAACTCGTAGATAGGCAGAAATATCGACGTCTGCGACTTCCGAGCTGCTACCACAGTGTTACGGACTCATTGAGCTCGGCCCTGGATATCTGTGGTTGGAGGGCCGCAGCGTGGAAAATCATATGGATCGGAGAACATTGGAGGCTCTTCGAATGAGGAGGCCGATTCCCAACGCATATTTAAAAAGCTCCGATAGGTGTGACTGCTCGAGAGTCGTACGAACGCAGGCCCACAATGTGAACTATGTGCAATATTTAAAGGCTCCGACTGAACTTATCCGTCGACAGAGTTGAGTGTTAACGTCATTCATATTTTAGATTTCTTAATTATGAAGGGGAACTTTGTCGAATACCGTTGACCAAAGAGCTTCGCGGGAACGAGTCCTTTCCGGACGTCGCATATCTGCTGAGCTTAGAGATATTCCCACCACATACTCAAGACAAGCCGCGTATTCATCACGCAGTGTGCAATTGGAACGAGAGAAAAACTCATTGTTCAAAAATATTTGGTAAAACGTCTTAAAGATACAATAAAGGGAAAAGTGTATGGAAATGTCGAAAATTCTTTCAGAATTCGCGATGGGCTCGGGCCTCTCGGACTCCCGTGGAAGCGATGCCTTTGCGCCGATAAGCCGAGGGCTTCTCTTCCTTGAGAGCGTTCTGTGATTTCAATACTGAGCCGACGACACAATGAACGAAACACAGAACTCTCATTTCTTCATCATCAGAGGGATCTCCCCACGGAAGGGCACCCCATGAAATTGTCCGACTACCCAGGCGAGTCTCGTATGTACGTGAACGCCCCTCACCGACAGCCAGGGCTGGATCGGATATATCGGATCGCTAGCGGAGTCTGCATTCGCTGCGGAGAAGATGTGGTCTGCAGAAAGTTGGCAGACCGCAGAAACACTCGATCCGATCGAGCACCGTACCGCGGGCTAGGTTATCTTCGAATCTTGACTTCAGCATAAGACTTCGCTGATGCGTGGTGGCGATGAGACTGGCAAGAACGCTCCTGATTACCGAGACTGCAACGGACAATTCAGACAATTCGTTCCCACTATCCATCCGATTCCCCTATTCTTTAGGCGCCCCGTGACAGCCCACACATGTTTTCCGAAGTGAATGTGAACGATACATTCTCTGCGGAAGCCAATCCTACCCTAGCGCATGATATTGCTGATTCGCTCGCCCCAGAAGACGAGAATCGCATTTGAGACGATCAGCAAGAATCTGTCCGAGGCGAGGTTGCGACTGATTCTGCAGGTCGCGAATAATATCATTGATGGAAAGTTGACGTGAACAAACATCGATACGAGCAGGAAGCAATCATAGAGCCCACTGAGGAGAGCCTTTGCCGAATCGAACATCTGGCAACGAAGCTCGAAATGGAATCTTCTCGGGAATACTGTTCGGGAATCGGTGATACACGCCAGGGAAGAGAAGATGCAGGACGACATTATTCCACAGTTCCGGAAAGCGGAGAGGAAGCAGAAATGTGTCTGGAAATTCCCAATGTAGAGAAAGGGTCGACCAGATGACTTTTGTCTCGTGAGAGCGGGGCTAGAACGTATGAGCTCAATTGCGAGACACCGAGTAGAACTTCCAGGGACGTGACATTCAGACCTGTGCGCCACGCCGAGTATTGCAAGTGTTCGCTGCGTTGATGAGGCCGGGGAAGTCGAAAGAGTACCGGAGGATCCCATTCAGTCCTTGGCGATACATGTAGTTTTGCCCATGAGGTGTGGATTAAACAAAAGTGAGTCACTTCCAAAATGGGCCGCACGACTCTGTCGATTCAACGCCATCTAGGCCTTCAGGGAACAACGACCATTGTCAATGACTCTATCCGAAGGAGGTCAGCATATACCTCGCAGCCGGCTCGATTCTGAGCAGACCTTGCGGATGCGCTGCTCGATAGTTGATGCTGCTCAACACGGTTATCTTCCTATACGTCGATCGAAGGCGAATTGACCAGGAATTAATTTCCAATTCGAAAGCGGAAAACTCTCCCAGGGGACGAGTTTCTTCGGGTAACCTAACCTGGAGTCCACCCCAGAGTCTATCGACCCGGCTGATTGTCGTCACAGCGAATTCGAATCCCTTTATTGTGCGCACTTATAGTCTGATTATGAGTGAGACATGAAGAACAACGGCGTTTTTCTTGTATTCGCATGAAGGCGACAATTTTCGCGGCATTTTCGAGCGGATTTCAACTCCACGAAACTTCAAGACTCTGGTTGCGGGAGCCGTAGCTCACTTACATGGGATGGCAGACCCATGAGGATTCCCTTGCGAATCGGCCTACTGAATATCTAGTTTCGGAATTTCGATTCGCCCGGGCGCGGGCGGAAGTCCTGGACACGGAGCCGCATGGATGGAAACACTGAGGGATGGATACCGATAGCGCCTCAGCAGACAGTCTGCAACTGGTATGGCGGACGGCTCTAAGCGCGCCAGAGTTCGTCTTCCGAGTGGGAGGAATGGGGCGAGTCCAAGGATGACTTGGACCCAGATGAAATAATCAATGGCCTGATACATACATCCATTCCGAAATGGCATCATGGATTTTTAGCATTGATTGGATCCCGGCAAATACTGAGCGGGCTTGCGCATGAAATGGAGACGGTGGAGCCAAAGGGGATGGATGGTCGACGTCGGGATCCGTCTCCGAGGAAGACCTCGCGACGGAGCATTGAGGTCGATGCCCAGACAGAAAATCCGACCAAGACGGCCAGCTCATAATCTTAAGCAAGGCGAACACTTGGGGAGCGGGTAATTCTTTGTCTTCGACCGATTTAGGCTCCAATTAAAACTTTCTGTTGATTATGGGAAATATGTCCCCGGGGTCCGACCCAAAAGCTGAATGTCGGGAAAAGCGTTCGAATGTGCTCGGCATTGCTGGAGGGGGAAGGGCGGTTTCTTCCGCCAGAGACCCCGAACTGAGAGTGTGTGGAAGAGAAAGAAGCCGTACGCTCACGAGCCGCGCAAACTTGCCAGAGAAATACTTTTCTCCCACACTATCTGTTTCGACGCACAAGTCAAGAGACAGGACAAAATAGTTGTTCTATGGTGCTCCATGGGATCCAATCCAAGCGGGAATCCATCGGCCTCATGCAGTCCCATTGATCCCGCATTCGATCCGCCTCGGGGAGGACTATATTGCAATCGGGATGAAGGTCCTCGAACACAATTTGATAAGAATCAGCGTGTGAGAATATTGGGGAAAACACCCGTTTCTTCAGAGAGAGAGGCGAGGTCCGCAGGAAACGAAGGAAGCAGAGATATGTGCCTTATACTGATCGGAGGAGACATGAACGCCCACCTCGCTCAGTGGACAGGTGAACAGAATGTCAGGGGGGATCACATGATGGACGTCGTGGAGCAAAACCAGCTCCATGTCATGAACATGAAAGAGATATGCGAGGGAAGCCACACCAGGGGCTAAGCAGTGCTAGATTACTTACTGCGCAATGACAGAGCTCGGGGGTACATCCGGAGCATGAGGATCGATGAGGATAGGATCAGGAGCAAAGAACTCTCCGATCATAACATGATAGACATGAAAATTGAGCTCCCGGGGGCAGTCACCTCGGAGAAGAGGAAGGAGTTCGTGGTCAAAACCAACAAAAGCAAAATCGCTGGGGTCAATGGACAAGTCTCAAGAGGTCGACAAGAGAGAGGTGAAAGAGTTGAATACAGAGACCTTCTACAGGTCAATGAGGACCGCACAAGAACAACCTCGGAGGAGGTTCTAGATAAATCAAAAAGTAGAGCGAACAAGAAGAAGTCTTCAGGGAGGTGGGAGCCGGAGACGAAAAGACACGCTCCCGCACGCGTCGGATCCACCAACCAATAACCAGCTGAGAAGAATCGGCCCCGCGCACGGGGTCTCTTGGATACAATGCAAAGCGTGTATTGCCAGGAATGGTTGATAAATCAATCTATCGATCGATGCTTAACTTCCCTGAATGGGGAGCTGGGCTGAACGGCTCGGCGAAAGGTCTCGTGTAACAGCAATCCCTATGGTTCCGAAAACCTACATAACCAGATCGACGCCGGTGCCATAGTCTTCATGCTTCGAGTCATACGATTCGTCTGCCTGCCGTAGAGGACCGAAATCTGCACAGGGGCTCAGGACACCATGTCGAAGGGAAGCACATGGCTCACTTTATTACATGGCCAACCGGGGTGCATGACAAGGACGGGACGAGAGAAATCGGAGGACACGCAAGCGAAGAGCAGCCTCCGGTGAGAGACTGCGCGCGTCAGTCTAGTCTGAAAAAGAGAGGAGAAGTAGACTTTGAGGACAGCGCCATCACCAGATCCCTGCTCCCGACCTGGGCCACTCTGAGAGTTTCAGGAATTGATGCTAATCGAGGTGCCAGCCAATGCTCGGATTGTCTGAACGACAGGCACGAGCTGGACTGCTTCGTGGGCGTTCGAGTCGGGCTTTCCGAGGGTCTCAAAAATTTCGCTCTCGCTCCGGGAATCGGAATACCCGACGGCACTCCACTGTCGGTGCCCCCGAATATTGTGCCTGAGTTTAAGCTTCCCGGTGCCTCGTTTCTCGAGCAGCTCAATACCTTCTCCGCCGGCATCACCGCGAATTCACCGCTGGGCCGCGGGAAGATCCGTGGGAGGAGATGCTCGGACCATCCGAACGAGGCAGTAGCAACTTGCCATCGGTAGACCGACTCTCCGACTCGAGATTATCGGAGTTGCATCCACAGCTCGATCACGCTGACTGACTTGACTCACTCAACTCGGTATGTTTTAGCAGACCCTCAGTACGATCGAACGAGAAGAAGGAGACCGTCGGGGAATCGCACACTGAGCCCACATTGCGGGTCGGATCAACATGCCGCGGATCTTACTGTCCCCTGGAATTCCTGAGTGTCTGCGCGATTTCGTATGATCATCCCAAGACCCATCACCGGAGGAAGCTGAAAGATGTGACAGCTCTCTCTCTTGATCTCGCTATCTTCCGATGGCGCGGATATATATTCGAACCAAGATCCAGAAGATTTGATTGGGAAGCCTATTTTTCTGGCCATCTACGATCTAACCTAAACCTATAGCCCTACCGGAGGATTTCCCCGAACCCTTGCTTTCAACCCTTCGTCGAAGAGACTCCTCTCCCATCAACGGCGACTCAGTCCGAAAAGGGCTAGTCAAGCTGTACGTTTCGTTCGCGTCATTTTTCGAAGACGAGCGTCTTTGCTCCTGACCCCGCCGTATTCCCCGCTGCGGAGTCCATGACTCCGCGAACAGTTGTCCTAGATTCACCCGACTCCACAACGACAGAGAACCTTAGGGAACATCTGCAAGTGAAAGTTCCTTTCAGGCCGCCTTCGCCGCTTTGATGCGACAAACCGAGTTGTGAATTAAAGCTGGGGGAAAACTTCGAGTTCGGTCGTATAGAGAGTATGTACATATGAAGCAGAGTGCGAGCCTCAAAAGATGTTTCGCAAAATTCCATCTGGAGCGTCATTCATTCTCGCTGAAGCTCGTAGAGTTCCAGAGAGAGTCTGATGAGGTCGCACTCGCTCGCGGAGGAGTTCAATGCCCCTCACAGTATCGAGAGCGCGATCCCTCGTCGTCATTGACGATCCCCATTCTTGATGATCCATTCAATTTCACGAGAACTCAGAGTGAATTTCGTATTCTCGGAGGTGTTATTCATCAGGAATAAATCATACTTTGCTCACTTCTCCAATGGATGGAAGGGCAGGGTCTCCAGGGATGCCAGGTAGTAGAAAGGATGATATTGGAAGAAGGATGCCTGCGCATATTTTCCCGACTGTCCGCCCACGGACCTGGATCGCCAGCAAGCTGACTGGCGGGTCCCCTGTCCCCACGCTGAAGTCCGGGCCAGTAGTCTTTTTAATTAAGGATCCGCTCCCTACCGATGACAGGCACCGTACCCTTCCTGAAGTCAGATCCGGCAACATCTGGCTCTCTCGACGAGTTCACATGGGGCCATTGTTTCTTGGGAGGGCGAGCGAACTCATTCGCTAGTCTTCGAGCTCCCGCACAGGCCCCAGTGACCAGTCTGCTGTCCTCTAGCTCGGAGAGACCGTCCATCCTATATGTCGAGCCTGTTGTGGCCTCGCGGACTACCAAGCTTGGACGCATCTGGCATTCCTCTAATTCCACAGCAGGACATCCTCTCGAAAGGAGTAATTTTCGTTGAACGATTTCACCCAGCGAGAATTGTTCGGCCGATTATGGTAATTTCGAGAATATAGCCCTTCCGTGATTCTCATGATTTACCAAGCTCGGGACTCCATCATAGTACGCGGTTGCGCCAGAAGACGCATCGACCTTGGGGCTTATTTCGAAACTACTCCCAGGAAACCTCAAAAGAGACGTCTAGTCGTAGGAGTACGCATTTTGGGTGCGACACGCGATCCTGGACTCGGCACCACGCCCTCCCTGATCCCGCATTTCCATTCTTTCACTCTGGAGTCCTCGTACACGCATTCTCCTCCTGGAGGCGCTCGCACGCGCGCTCAAAGCGCTTAGGCGAGAGATATTTCTGTGGAAAAACGTGTCTCGCAAATAGGCAGGATTCGTCGTTGATCGCTACACCGGCTGTAGAGAGCGGTTTTAGAGGCCCATACCTCACTACCGTGCCATTGTCCTCGATAGCCGCGTTCATCTCTCCAAGAATGGGGAACCATCAGAAGCTGCCGACAGAGGATCCGGATGAGGGGAGGGGGGCATAGGCAGGTTCCATTTATTGAATCGAATCCTCTCTCGAGGGGTGATCCATCTTCGTCGCCAGAAATTTCGTAAGCGTCGCAGATCGGCGCGACAGCACGGGCACGTGACACACGTTCACGGGAAGCAATATTTGAAGCGAAGCGTTCATGTCCTCACTCCGCTACTCTTGTCGCGGAAAAAGTAGTGGTAGGTACTCCTTCTAGAATTCTAAGCTGCAGTGGAATCGTCTCAAGCCGACATTCTCTTTTCGAGGTTCTCTGCTCTCGGATCTGGTTTCGTTTTGGCGTCCGATATATTTAACTCGAGCTGAGATCGGGTCAGGAGCGTTGCAGGGAGTCGCGCGGTCCGCTTAGGATCGTATCTTCTCTCTTTTTGGAGAACACTTCCGTACGTATGATAGATGATCTTGCTCGTTTGAACTTTCTGCTCTCTGTCAAGAGTTCGCAAGACACTCGGACAGCACAGGGAAGAGGTCAAACACACTAAACATTGAGAAGTGCTCTCCCAGTGCCCTGGTGCGACTTTTCGCTTGACCCCTGACAGGAGGCCCGCCCAAAGATAAGCCAGAAAGTTCCACGACAACCTCGACTACTAGCCAACCGTCGGAAAATTCGATGATTTGCCCTATCGAGAGCGTTCCTCGCCTCCCCATGTCCAGACAGCTTATGACGACGGCTCAGATCCTTCCGTGATGAGCTCACGAAAATGCATCACGCATTCCGAAAATCACTCTCGGCATGAGTCATATAATGAGAGAGGAGGCGTGACATTCCATTTGTATGATCGAAGCGGCCCGCGGGAGACTCCAGACCTTGGGTCGGTAAAATCCGTCACCTTATCGTGCCGGGAATAAACAATTCCCTCACTCAGTGGATCCATCCGACACGGACTGCAAGAGAATGACTCTGCCCGGTCACGCAAGGCAATCGATATCTCCTCGCCTATCTGAGAAAGTTTTGAGCCTTGACGTACGAATCGGAAACGGGGACTCATTTCGCTTTATTTGAATGAACTTTCCCCGATTCGCTCGAAGAACCTGCGATACCTGCGTGGTCAGAGTTTTCTCCAGCGAAATCTCCACGATATTCTGGGCACAACCAATACAATGAATATTCATCGGGGAGATGCAGAAGCGTGCGTAGGGTATCGATTATGATCTCCAGCAGATGAGGTCCGCCCTTCGGCTCGATCCCATAACACAGCTCGCGCAGCTCTTATAGAAGATTTCGGCAAGTCGGAGTGGCACGGGCGTCGAGGAGGATCAAGGAGCTCGCGACTCGAGACATCACGGGTGACTTCCGCTGTCCAGGAAAGGCCGAAAAGTCCTCGTGAAAGAGTCGAACAGTTGGCTTACTGATCCGCTTTTCGCTGTTCCACCTTGTCTTTTTGGAATCGACTTACTCCCGGGTCGCTCACCCCGTTGAGCGTGTGGCTAAATATCCCGGGGAAACCAATCATTCTTTTCCCCTGAGAGTAATAATTAGATTTCTAATCGAGCGTTTTGATCGCGCCAACTCTTCACGGAATCTCCGACAGAACATTGGTCGCGTCGACTCAGTTCAGCAGGTCGGCGGGACAGACGCGCCACAGATTTTATCTGTTCCCGAGTCGAGATCCAGATTGGCCGTTTCGAACGGAAATTATCCGATCCAATTCCCCGCGATAGGGACAAGGAGTGGGTTTTTGTCTTTCCTCTCATAGGTTACGGAGTTCACGCGTGAGAGGTCTGATGTTGCAGGCTGATCCTGTCGGAGGAGTGAATCTGATAAATGTCTAGCTGTCTGTGTAATCAGATGGCTCACGCAGCTCACAGTGGGAGTATAGAACGGCAACGTCGTCCGCGTAGACCTCATATCGCTCAGACTGCACTGAGCGAGAGTCGAGATGCGTTTTTTCACAGCAACAGGTACACGAGCACCCGAATCTCCATCTGTTTGGCACAGCTATGCAAAAGTGATTTCCCGCCTCCCGGGTGATGTCATCCGACGATAAAGTGCTCGCTCGCGAGAACCGCCATTGAAACTTGTCTCGTTTCCAGCCGTGTTTGTCCTGGTGTCGGCGTGTGCGGCGCAGCAATGTACCTTCAGGGATAGCGGGGTAAGACCAGGAAGTCCCTCAGAAACGGAGCGGGCTCTTGTGAGACGAGTGCGGACGAGAGAGCGAGAACGCGCACAGCGGCGGTGGGCGGGAGTGAGTCGGGGGAAGCGAGCTCGGTCCTCAGACAGAGACACTGGATGAGAATCCTCGCTGGATGGGACCGAGCATTAGGAAGCGTGGGAGCAAGGGGAAAAACGGGTGGAAAGACGCGGAACAGGCTCCCAGGCACGGACAGGCAGGACGGTAATCCTCAGACGAGCATCTCTGGCTTCTCAGAGAGCGGCTCGTTTCGCGTCTTGGGTCACGGAGCCCTTGAACCTACCGCCGTCGTCGGCCTTCCGCTCTCAATCTCATCGTCGACGCAGACAGCGTCCTCTAATAAGCCTACCTGGAACGAGCTCTCAAACAGAGATTTCTCCTCTCATTCGGTTCCTTTGGAAGGTCAGGCTCGTCGCTGGAGAGCTCAGAGAAATCTTCCGCTCCCTGTCACCACATAATTGCGTTCGTGTTCTCGTGGGCGACAACCTCGACCATGCGACACATGATCGGATCTGAAATCCCTAGTTTGGGCTGAGTTTCCTCATATTGTCTCCTGGTTGCAGTTCAAGCAGTGCATCAATAATTACACCAACTGGATTCAAGTTCAATTCGCCCAAACGAAGGACCTGACGGTGCGCATGATCAACGCGATTCCCGAGCCCCGGGAGAAACTCGGTGGAGCGCACGGTCTCGATTCTCGTCCAAATCATCATCATCATATCGGTGCTCCGTCGCTGCGAAACAACAACGTGCTCCTACGCAGAGATCTACGAGCTGTGGAGGATAACGACTTGGATTCGTCATCTGAGGAACTCGCGACCCCCGCTGCCCATGTTAAGCACGACTCCGATCATCATTTCAGCGGCCATGGAGCTCAGTTGTCTTCCGAAGAAGGCGCCGTTGCCCGAGGTCTCTCTTGGCAACAATTCAAACGAGAAGTCGTCCAAGTTATCGAGTCGGTGATCGACAGCGCGTGCCAAGGGTAAGTTTCTCCCGGGCCGCCCCCAGCGACGGGCCTTCGTGTGCGCGAGTATGCGCGGGAATTTCAAAAATCACTCGATTATTCCAGGATAACGAACGGCGTTGAGACCATGACTCATCCGGGAGGCATACACGATATCCGCTCGATAGTCTGCATCTACAGCAGTGTTTCGACGGTGAATATCAAGGCCTCCTTCGCCTTGAATGAAATCTACGAGAGGCTCAACAATGAGCAGAGACCCCGCTTCGAGAAGGGACTTGCAGTGCCTCTGCTGATGGCGGCTAAGCGCATTGGAGAAGTCAAGAAGGGAATGGAGAAAGAGATTCCGATCTGTTATTCCCTATTGGTGTGAGACCTATACCTGAGCCGAGAGTTCACTCGGAATTGAATAAATTAGTAGAGAGTCCTCACCGCGGAGAATATAAGTATGTCATTCCCGGGGAATTTCTCGTAGATAACTCTTATCGTGACTGCGACTGAAGCTAATGCTAAGAGCATCTTCCAATCGAAACATCGGCTACAGTGCATGGACCCTCTGGTAGCCTCTGGGAGTTCGGCGTGACGGGTTGCGGAACGGTCTCCGATCCAGACCGCTCTCTCGCATGATCTCCGGGCACAGTCTCCGAATTCCCGAATGGAGGAGATCCGAGAGGACAACGTTCAAACACGTACGCGCCTCGCTGGAAGTAGGTACCCCATACAATATACTTTTCATCTGCACGGGATTTCATGACACGGAGAGGTGCTGGAGAGTTTTCTGATAGATAATTTCCTAGTAAGATAATGGAGCTCGATCAAGTTGGGATAAAACGCGATGGTGAATTCGAGCCCCCCTTGAATTTGATCCACAGCGGATGCTAGGGTGAAGTCTACATGAAAGCCATGACGAGCAGAAGGCAACGACCGCGTTCCTGCCCGGCATGGAGACGGAGCTCTAATTTGCATTTTGGTAGCAATTAAAGTCTCTTTCTCTACCATTTCAAGCGTAAAATAGACTTCTACGTGACGCAGGCATCCAAGCGACAGCCCGCAACGCAAGCGGAAAGCTCACGGGCTGACAGGCCCACTCTGAAATGACTCACAATCCGGGTTCCCAAACGCTTCTTTGATGAGCCACGCAGCCCCATGCGTCCCGGCGGACATCCATGCCGACGAACTTGAGTTCCTTCTAAGTACCTTCCTCCACCACGCTTGCTCTTTCCGGTCCCTTGGCGTTAAGTATTTTGAAAACGTAGCCCGTCCACATCTGACTCTGAAGCGCTAGCCCTTGGAGCGGCTCGCAATCTCAGCGCGAACGGAGATTCTCGGTGGATCGCGCTCGTGTATCTGTCTCTGATGCAAGATCCAACGCTGTCCTAATTTCGGGAATTGACCAGAATGGATTTTGGGCGGAATTTTGAATCAAGATCGTTCGAGCAAAAACCGAATACAACGATACGTATAACCTCAATCACTGGTGGGTCTATGTATTCCGAAGCTTGGAATCGGAGGCAGCATTTTCCCCCGGAAACTCCATCACGGCATTTTTCGGCCTCGCAGACTCCCTTCGGAGAATCACCCGATTGGGAGAAGACCGTGAGCATTCATGGCGGCCGGTGCGACCGAGCCGAATTCCAAGCCCTAATCATTTGTCTAGTGGACGTGCCTCCATTGCCAATGTTTCAGATAGCTGCAGTACTCACCCAACCATTATGAAGTATCTTATGGAGTTGATCCTATACGACCTGACGCTGACGGAGGCATTCTAGCTGACGCAGAAATCAGGGAATAGTTTTAGTTTAGTTAGAATAGTTTCAATAGCTCTAGTTTTCCCGGAAGAGATAGCTCACGCTTTATCCATGTACGAAAGAGTACTATCAAGTCAACTTGGTCTCTCCTCGAAAATATCCCGGCATATCCGCCGAGGGAGATGCTGGATATGCCTGATCATGGCCAGTTGCGCTGTACCTTCGGTCGAATGACATGTTATCCGTGGCTAAGGAAAATCGGGAATATCGGCTGCGTATGGGCGCTTCCGGGCCTGAATCGGACAAACCGAAAAAATCCGCTCTTACATACAGCCGACATACACATTGAATTTTTCCCGTCCGCGGCGTCCCTGAGCTCGTCGAGTTGTCTGGAGCTCTACCGTAAGGGTAGGGCGGAATTACGCAGAGCTTCATTGTAACCTCATGGACATATTCCACCGAGACGGACCGTCCCTTGGCGACGATTTGAGTATGTAGCTCTGTCTTGAATATCTAGCTATGGGAAGCTTGGGAAGGCCTTCATTCGAACTCGAATTCAATCTCTAATGAACGTGGTAGGCGATGAAAAACCGTTTCAGGCATGAAGCTTTCTCGCAATGAATGCATTCAATTAAGGTTAGCTTGCGGCAACCCCCTACAGCGCAGATTCGAATCGTACAGAGGAGCATATCAGCGGTCTTCGGGAACGGAACGGTGGGTATTATGTTCAGAAAGAGCCGTATCTATCGACTTTGGGTCAAGGCGTTCACGCTTTGTGCTGCGAGAACAATCTCCATCATTCTGTAATGGGGTAGCGTCCGATTCGAGTAAATCGAATACCTGATTGATCCGTGTTGAAGATTGTGACGGGCCGTCATGGGTTCGAAGATTTCCGACCTAATTCAGAGTTACCGCAGCTACGGAATTCTCAGCCTCGTCCTGGTCTTCCTCGCGTCCCCGGCTCGTGAATTTCCTGACTCTCCAAGTCGAATACGGTGACATCTTTTGAAATGTTTAAACCAACGAGATGGAGTGCGAAGCCCCCTCGAGTCGAGCTCCCGCGAGTTATGCCGGGCCTTGTTCCGGATGTCGTCATGGGCCAGGACCTGCGATTGACAGCTCGAATCCATTATAACTGGACTGGATGCGAGCCTGACCGGAAGTAGCGAGTGGAGTCTTCTGGACTACGTGAAGGAATTCTTCGCGAGCACATGAGTCGTCGGCTAGAGGCTGGCAAACCGTAGAGAGAGAGCTTCTCGAGTGCCGGCGTGTGCAGCTGTGCGTCCTGTTTGAAGAGCGACAACATTTGCCTATCGATCTAGCCGTGAGGACAGAAGCAGGTCGACTGAAAAACGAATAAGATGTTCTTATGCTCCATGCTATCATGCTCTCCAGATTTCCCGATATGCCCGAACCCGCGACTCCGATTAAACGAGCTCCATCTCGGAGCGCTGATCCGCCTATCGGGCAACATTCGTTCAATAAGGCCTGCGTTAGAGTCGATTCCCCGACGGATGGACTCGAATTGAAGCGTCCAAACTGTGGATTACCAGAAGAGATTCAAATTTTTCGCGGCGACCGCGAAATTCGTGGAAACCGCGATTTTCAACAGTTTTCAGCGATTTCCGGGAATTCATACGTTTAGAGACTCGATAATAAATCGAACTTTCTCCAAACAACCCAGAGGAGTTTTTCCCCTCATGGGGGAATCGGGCTCTCGGAATCGAAGGTGCGCAAAACCTCAACCGGGCTCTTTGGGACTCGGTCATTTCTTGAGCTCGGCCACGGGCTCTAAGACTCGGTCGGATCAAGAGTCGCAACAAAGGATCGAACTTGGAAAGCTCATTTGATTTTGGGAGTGACTCTCGCAACGAATTCGAATCGAATTCAGTAGCTCTCCGCGATTTCGAGGGAATTTCGGGGTTTCCGCGAGTTTATAGTTTTCTTACCGCGACACGCCGCGATTTCAGCGATGTTTCGCCGCGAAAAATTCACATCCCTGATTATCAGATATCACATGGGGGCCAGAGAGTCTTGGCTTTCTTGTGAAAGCGATGGCATCCTGGCCAGGAATAAAGATTTTCTCGTCCCGATTCGGAGCGTTCGATTCCATTATTCCAGAATTCGACACGGCGGGCTCTCAGGGTTCTGAGAAGTTACGCGTCCTGCTCTGTCGAATTCCAGAGCATTGGGAATTATCCCTGCATCGAGAATTCAAGAAGTTGAGCCGATGACTCGGCGGTTTGACTAATTGCGTCTACTTTGACTTGACCCTGGAATCACCAGAGTTTCAGGACTCAGAGCACAGCAGCCGGCTCTTGACCGAGATTTCTCTTCTGGAAGATCAGAAAAAATAAAACGAGCGAGTCGAGGCGGCTCCTTCGAGGAATGGACCCGATACTTCGTAGGCAAACGCAGCGGAAATCACTCATCTTGCATCGCCCAAGCTTCCCGCGAACCGATAAATCCTCACGAGCCGAGTCCCGAGTTTCCCTCTCCCGTCTCAAGGTCCACTGATTGGTGATTAGTAGCAAGTCTGCGCAAATGATCGCAGATCGGCCTCCGAATTTGAATGAAAGCGTGCGAACCAAAAGCCTCCCCGCTGCCGCTTTTCAAGTCGATTAGTCTGGAGACGTCGCCAAGGTCGCGCGTGTCGTCGGGCTCGATGCAGTGGAAACGATCGATTGAGGGAGGCTACCCCGAGGACGCATGAGGGTCGAGTAGGAGAGTAAGAGAAAGGATATGAATTCTGAAGGAAATAGCCCTACTGGAAGCAGCCTCCGAAACGAGCAACAATGTTTGGACTCCATACCTCACTGCTTCCATAACGCACACCATCTAAAAAATCTCCACGGAGGCCTGTATTGCACCGAGCTCGAACGGTCCGAAAAAAATCGCTTTTTCGTTAGAGAGGGTTTTGGGTACAAGATTCATGTAGGAGAGATTCTCAGCAGAGCAGGAAGCAACAACGACACGAATGTTCCGGCAAGGCTGAGCCGATACGGAATGATGCAGTCGCAAACTCCTCAAAGAGAAGGAGAAATAGCGCTTAGCCTGGCGAGCGAGCGAGCGAGCGAGCGAACGATCGACTACCCGATTCGAGAAATCGTCCTCGAGGCCGTGTAACGTCTCTGAGTCCTACAACGATCCGCGGTTCCAGCTCTGGGTCGACGAACAGCATTGCGGATCTCTGAAATTTGAAACCAATACGACTCGAGTGATCCCTCCAAACAGTACGAAGTATCGAGTCGTAGAGTGATCGATCAAATCCATCTCGATGAGGCTCGCAGCCTTCCTCGACGAGATTCTACCTGGAGTCGTAAATAAATTCGAAACCCTTAAAAAATAATTTTACAAAACGCTCCCATGTATTTTCCTCTAAATCATGTGGATGACTTCGATATTCCGGTCCGAAAGAGTTCGGTCAAGCAAAGTCACACGATGCTGATGTGGTCATTCGAACGGATGAGAGTTGGTAGGTCCGAGGGCACTGTCGCCCGATACCCTTCTCAACCTTGACATATCTTAGTACTCCTTGTTGTGGTGAGGAGCCCACGAGTTGTCGAGACTTCACTGCAGGGTCATGGCTCATGGCCTGTCAGATCTTCGGATCATCGAGGCTCGTCTGATAGAGGATAGATGAGCGGAACTTCCAGCCGATGGTCATGGGAGACGGGGAAATAATACTTCGATGAGATCCGGAGCTGACTCCCAGACTCGAAGTCGAGAGAACGGTCGAGAGACTTTTCGTCATTACGTAGAGATCGGTCCTTTGGGAATTCACTCGAAGCCTGTCGAGTACTTGGAAAATGTTCAACGGCAAACATTACCCTCTCGAGATGCCGTGCGCTGAGCAAACTTCCATTCGGGCAGCCCCGCCAGGGGAAAAAGAGCCCTCAGAGTTCCAGAAGAGCGGAGAAAAACACTTTTGACTCCGACATAACGTTCCTCGGATCTAATTCTATCGCACACGGGTGTATACGGTCGACGTGAAAGCAAATATGCGGTGGAGGATCCGCTGAATCAGCTGATATTAGTTGGAGCTGGGCCTCTGTGAAGATCAAAGGTTTGCTCGGCCGTAGCGGAAACACCACGGCGGAAAGCCGCCGGGGCTCGTCCCCGCTCTCTCTCACCCGCGGACCGAAGTCCTCTCGATCTGTGAGAGACTCTCTAATGCAAGCCGACGGTGGAATATACGCTCGGTTCCGGACTCTAAATCAGACTGGGGATCGAGTGCGAGGTCCCGGCTCTATTGCGTGTCGGGCGATTGGTTTGCCTATCTTTGGCAAGATACGAGACCGTCATACAAATACGCGGAGACAACAGCACCCGCTACGTGAGCTTTCGCTTCCGATTCGAGTTCGGCTTCGCCATGCGCTTACGGAGCAGGTGTCCGTCTCTCCTACTGACGCTCCTTTCGTTCGAATGCGCTCGGAAATCAAAAATCCGAGTGCTTGTCTGCTCTACAAGGGCGTGAGGTTCGCTCCCCGATTGGTGCGGAATAAAATCTGCCCCCAGAGCTCCAATAATTCGGCCATTTCATTTCCATTCGGGCTAGAGATCCATACGTCGAAACATGACTACAAGACGTCGAGTGCGGCGCTTTGACGCGAAAACCACCCGTTTCTCCCGCCCTGATGGACTGGACCGTCATTCAGGATTCATCCGTCAACTCGCTCTCGGGTTGAGTGCGGGGCCCGAGCCGCAAGCCATTCTTGAGCTGAGTATGATCTCTTGCGTCGAGTGATAAACACGCTCTTCTACAGAGCCGTTGCTTTCGGTCGCCAGTCGTTGCACGACCGCTCGACAAGCAACATGTGGTTCGGTGAGTAAGAACAATCTATACTTTCTGAACTGGTTCTCTCAGAGGAACCGCTGCACAAGCCCAGCTCAAATCCCCGTGCGAATTCTTCTTGGATCATCTGCCAGACAGATTTCCTGGCCAGACATCTGGGAATTTTCTCCATTGAAGGTTATGCACACGAAGCCTTGACCGCGAAAGCATTGGAATTGAGGCACTCGGCACGATGCGTTTTCTTCATCGTCTATTCCGCATTATTCGTCGACAACATACTCTTGACTGCGGCGGGTGAGTAGACGCTACTGGCTTCCGATCTTTTGCTTATGCAACGCGAGGAATCCCATCGCCTCCTGGTCTAGATTCTAGATCCTCTGCCGACGACCCAACGTCTGAACCCCGATCCAGTCCCTGGGGCCGCTTCCATGAGGCTCAATGAGATCCGAGCTGTGAAGTTTCGCGGCTGCTCTTGATTGGATCGTGGGCTCAGCGCGGCTTTCGACGGATTTCTCCAACATATTCGCCGGAATTGTGCGGATCGAATCCTTACCGATTTCTGTTGGCGCAATTCGTATGAGTTCTGACGTCCTGGAGCGTCATTCCTGGGTTCTGAGATCGACGTGACTTCAGGAGCTCCCGCTGATGAGGAACGCCAACATTTCGGCATGATGATCGTACTTGCGGCGTATGCGGAAGCCTTCATGTGCAAGGTGCTAAGCGAGCCTCGACCCGGGAGGGTCCCGGTGTGGTGTAGGTACCTTCGCGACTGGACACGATCCAGAGGAGCTGTATTTATTGGGCCAATCTTGTTCGCTGAAATATCGGAATCGAATCAAAGAAAATGATGTCAGATATTGCATCTCCGGGGCTCCTCGAGCAAACCGATTGCAAATCGTTGCGGGGGGGGGGAATTCCAACACTCCGCGGCCTTCCAAGATGAATCTAAGAAATGTTGTCCTCATGGAGAGAGCCAGACAAAGAAGTCACCTTTTCTGATACGAGATCCTAGGGATCTTACATTCCTTACGAGTGTCCAGTCGCCCCTACATAATCGCGCTTTCACCGTGCTCAGCTCGCTGAAACCGCAACCGTACCGCGACCATTTATTTTCTCTGACGACGATCCTGGTGTGCAGCTTCCGTTGTCTCCGGGTCGGGCAGAAAAAGCCGCGCTCCCTTCTGAACTTCGGAGTTGGGGTCAATCGCACCTCTCTCCGGAAAAAGGTCACTCGATCAGGTCCCCATACATAAACCTGCGCTAGCGTCCAAAGTAGCGGAGCCACTTTTGAGTCAAAGGCCCGCGACTATATCTAGGTGAATATATGATAACACGCTCTTGACATGGTCTCAATTCGGTTTTCGATCCGCCAACTCGTTCCGTACCGAGCTCGCTGTACCTCACTATGACAGAAAAAGTTCTCTCTGACTCCCATCATGGAGAAAGTCTTCTCGCACGACGATATTCAATGATGCTCAACAGCTGACTTTTATGAGCGACCGGGATCGATTCTCTTGCTGCAGAGATCCCGGAGAGCCTGGACGCTACTTCTAGCTCAGCAGCTTCCTTGGCTCCTTGTTCCGGTCTTAATGCGATTCGGCAAGTCCAGGGCGATATTGTGCCCTCTAGAGGCCCGCAACCGGCTGACTGAGTGTCGACCGAACTTCATCCTTTGTGGAAGATCTACTCAGCGACTCGCAAGACATCATTCAGAGTTCGTAGGGGCATTCTAGAGTCAATTGACAGAGTTAGACTATTCTCTCCGAAGTTCGGCTCGATAAAAAGCTTCGAACCGTTCAGGCGGATTTGGTTCAGGGCGGAGTTTCCGCTGATTCCGACAGAGAAACAATCTCCGGCGGCTCATGAAAGGCCAAGCGAGAGCTGCACCTCTCGATACGTTGCGCGTTGTCATCACGAGTCGGAATTCTCTTCGAGCTAGCGCATCAAGGAGCCTGCCTTTTGACAAGATCACGTTCCTATCCAGTCAATGAAGGCATTCTTCTGGGGATTCCTCTGAATTCGATTTGCTCGAAGCTCTATCGGCGGCTAGTGGGAATCATTCCGGGCGTCGTAATTAGGATTCGGCATTCGCCACCGCATGGGAAATCATCAGAAGCCGTCGCCTTCCGGGGTCTGCACGGCTTCGCGCGGTGAGGATCCGATGTACAGCTCTTCCAGGGCTAGGTAATCTTAGAAACTTGTCTCCAGCTGGCTGGATGAATAAATAATTTGAGGAGACCCGGTTATCGAGGCAGAATTCGCCGACATTTGCGCCTGATCGAGGTCTCTGATCCGGAGATTTCATCTCACCAGCCGAGGGGGGGGCGAGGAGAAGTCCCTCTCTTCACCCTCCGGCTCAGATCCAAACAGACTGGCGGAAAAAAATTGCGAAAGTCAGTGGGAGACAAGGCATTTCCCCTAGTCGTTTGAAGGATGTTTTTGGCACGGAGGATGGAGAAATGACCTGATAAGGGTGTCCTCTCGATGCTTTTCCGAAATGCGTGCGACCGGTTTCGCTATGTGCCGCCAGCTGCGATTGGCTGGGCTGTGACGGAGTGTAGGCTGGAGGCTGTACATTAACCATCGACATTCGACACGCGAGAGATCGTATACAGATCGGAAAGAATCGCGGAGCAACACGCTTGCACGGTAACAGAGCGAGGCAGACGGAAATTCAGCGTAAAACTTCATACCAGATCCGGGCGATCCAGGGGACTCAATCACATGTCATACGAGAATTTCTCTATCGCTGTTACGATCGTCGAGCCCGTGATCCCACTCCCGGTCCCTCGATCGATAGTGTCTTCGGTGATTTCGACCATCTTCACGCTCCGGAGAAACTCCTCATGCCCTAGGAGGTCCCCGCGCCAGATGGGGAGGCCCTCCCTCTTCTATCCTGGAGCCCCTTGCCCAGACTTCAGAATCTCTCCTCTTGTATGCGGAGGAACTTCGCGGGAATACTGAATTAGGCATCTCGATCAATGTTCCCACGGAACTTGAGACCCCTCCATTTATCCCGGTAAGATACGCGCATCGACGGTAATGAAGGTGTCGCATTCCGCGTCGCGAGTCTTCCGGATTCTCTCCCGAAACTTCTTCCAATACCTTCGCAGTCGCATATTGTTCTGTCTTGGTCTTAATTGCCTCCTCAAATATCAATTAAAACGAGCTTACTCGGCTCTGACGACGCCGACGGCTCTCCGAAGTCCTTCCTGCCGAGCTGCCCGAAACTTTTTCTTTTTGTTCACGTTTCGAGTTTCTCAGAGTTCACTCTGAATCCGACCGGAACTTCACTTCGTTATACGCGTCTCTTTCTGACGCAATGAGCTTCTGAATTTAGAGATTCCGCGGGTATGTCGAGTTCCCGCGCAACTCTCGACTCCGATGGGGATCGATGCATCACCGCTCTGTGTTCGTGGATACGCACGTGGGAAGCGTCCCATATCAGACGGTGGTTTCCGGCTGACTCTGTCGGCCACATTTCTTGAGCGAAATCGATGCTGAGTATCACCCGTCGACCACCACCCTCAACAGTCCTTACACCTACGCTTTCCGCTCATGTATACGTGTATCATTTTGAATGTACATGTTCACGTCATTCCGTACAAATAGATCGGAATCTTGTAACGGTCCTCGCATCGACAAAAAGCGGATGGATGATTTTCGTGGCCGCCTTAATGACGGAATCTCAGCCCCAATGGGAACACTGCGAGATGTCGTCGGTGTTCCGTGATCCTGAGAGGGTTCAACGAAAGGGGGAGAAGATAGAGATCAAGATCTGCGCAATCGGTCATTCGCAAAAGCGAGCGGAAATAACTCTGCCTTAGAACTCCGTGTCGCTCAATGGCGCATCGGGTGACTGCCATGGAGCACCTATCGGCCCTCCGGCAAAGCCGCGCAAAAATTATCGGTCGAACTTTAATACTCGTCTTGTTATTCCGCAGTGCCTGTGCTTCCGGACCTTCTCCGTCAAATCCAGGGAAACGACGATACCGACGGGACCGCTCCGGCCCGATCGCTTCAAGAGGCCAAAGTCGTTCTGGTCAACGGGTCTTTCGGCTTGAATCGAATCTCGGAATCGGTTGTGGAAGCTCACGGCGCCAGCGCCGCGTACATTTTTGCTTTGAAAGCTTTCGTGCAGCTGGTCGCGACGCCGTTCGTGGGCCTCGTCGTAACGAAACACGGCCATCGAAAAGTTTTAACGTGGGCTGTTTATCTCCTCTTTTCAGCGTGTCTGGGTAAATGTTTCGTGTTTGATCCCCTGTCGATTTAGAATATCCTCACACTGACAATATCTGCCATCGACGCGTTTGTTTCCACAGTTCTCTGCTGGGCGGAATCTCTGTGGTCGATAATCGCATCTAAAATCCTGCATGGCCTGGCATCAGCAGGTGTGGCTATATCAGGTTCGTGGCTTGACGCAACTAATAATCATCGAGCGAACACGACGCGAGCTCCAAAGATGAACCCCTTCCTGAGGGGGATGAAATTTAATCGCGGCCTCGGAGCGGAACATCCGCGGGGAATTCACCGAGGAATACCGTCGGATTGACTGATCTGACTTTCCTTCCAGTGATGGCTAGAATTACTATATATCGACGCGGTTTCTTTTCCAGGTCTGAGTTCCATCGCTGAGAGCTATTCAGAAAACGAGGCCTTACGAACAAAGATAATTGGCAGGAGTATGGGCGCTGTAGCGCTCGGTGTTCTCGGTATGAAATAATATTTTGTCCGCCTTATATCTATTCGAGCGTGTAATCATGAGTGGATGGATGAAACCGCTCCGGGATGTGGCTGAATAGATTCCCTTTGTGACTGTAACTTTCTTTGCCTCTACAGTCGGATATCCGTTCGGTGGGATAGTTTATGACCTGTGGGGGAAGGATGCTGTATTCATCGCTATCCTCGTCATGATCATGCCGGTCGTGGGTAAGACTGCTCAATTCGACTTCTGGAAAATAAAATTCTCGGAGGACACGTTCCGATAAGGGGGCCTAAATTGTGGAATGCAGTTCATCTTTTTGTTCCAAGTCGTCGTCATGATATCCGCCTACAACGATCACGAGGATTACGAGAAACTCGAGGCGAGTAAACCATGGTCCCGATCTCTTCTTCATATTTCCGACGGCTCCATTCCTAGGAATGCAATGAATCCCGTGGGGATAGTTTCCGGTGGATAAGGAAAATCATCCGATATCTATGAAGCGCCCGATGAGATCTAAGTGAATAGCTTTCGGCAAAGAAAATATAGCTCGCAAGGAGCCGAGACCGGAAACGGTTCCGTCACATGATCTGCATGGCGGGCACGGCCCACTTGTCTCCGTTGATTCGATTATACGTTTTACGCTGGTGCCCCGTAGTCTTGCATACAATGCAATCCGAATCAATTATTCAATTATCCATAGCTCTATTCCGACCGAGATCGCACCGACCCTGCGGATCAAAACACTGGCTGTACATGAAGCATATTATTACGCGGACGGACCCTCCCCGATGGAAACCAGAAGTCGCCCGACGTTCTGATGGGTGTGATAACTTTGATGAGCATCGCTTTCTTGCGGGACAAACTCAATCCGGGTGTCCCTGTTTCCCCGTATTTCCCGTCCTTCGTCAATTAGATCCTCATGCTCCGCGGAGCGTTTGAATGGGAATCGAACGTTGAAAATCGAGAATCGAGAAAGGACTCCCAACGGGAAAAACATTCGTTGCTGGACAAGCCAGAAGAGTTTTCTGCGTCTGTTTGTCGTTTCGACTCCTGGGAGAGCCTACTGTGAATATAAAACGCAATGAGAGCACGAAGCTCATAGCCTGAGGGCGTGTGTTATATTTCCCTATGGTCCGGCGCCCGAACAGGAGATGCCTCGAACGGAGCTCTACACCGAAGTTGTAGGCCAGGCCTGATCGACGCTGCGCAGGTCGAGTGGACGCTGAATTCACCAGTTTTCTTGTTCCAAGTGTTTCAGGAACTTGCATGTTTCTCCCGGGCCTGCGAATCGAGTTTTCCCAATTTTCCGGACCATAATGAAAGTTTCGAAAACGATGCGCGAATCGGGCCTCTCAACGAGCGCTATCGGCGCAAAGCTCCGGTCATTGCCTTCCAAAACATTGGACGCGGCGCAGCATGATTCCGGAGGCTTTTCAGACTCCTGTGTGCTCATTTATTAGTATTCTTTGAGCCGCCATGCAGTTCAGCTTGCCCGCGCTTCGTTGGGAGCTATTCACATCTTCGCTGCACCGATCAATCCATTCACCACTTTTGAACGTTTTTCTCCCGTTGAGCGGAGCGGGAGATTATTGGGACACTTCCCGCGGAATGCTTGCTATCAGGATGCATCATAATTCTATTCATGGGATGATTTGAGCGATTTTGAGCACTCACAATAGAGCCAGGCGCTCCCGTTCTCGGGAAAAGACCGAACGCCGCCTCATCAGTTCCTGGAGTATTTCCCGTCTCCTATCACTCTGAAACTCTCTACACACCGGAAACTTGCGCGATACAGGCTAGATATTGGATATTTGCGTCTGAGCCTAGACTTGCTTAGCGGTCGTTGTGCCTTCCCCAGGAATCGGATCACGGCGCCAGTGTTAGAGGAATCACGGAAATGCTGACGGAACCCGTCGTCATAATCGCAACCGGTTGGCGACTTGTTCTCGTTCTCTAAAGTTTATTGCCCCATGGAAGTATATCCAGGCTGAGCTGTCTCCGATGATCAAAGAATTGATTTCAGGCGCTACGCTCCTCTCATCAGCCTCGATCGCGATTCTAGAGCCCACGCTTCCAATCTGGCTGATCGACACATTCAATCCGCCGCGTTGGCAAATCGGTTGGTATCCGGATACCCCCCGAAGTTCGATATTCGCCTCGAGAGAGTCACTGTCAAGAGCGCCTTTTCAGGGACGGTGTTCCTACCCGATAGCATAGGATACTTCGTTGGAACTCATTTCTTCACCCATGTCACACGTCATTTATCCAGGTGAATATCAACTCGACATTTTCCGGTCGCTTGCTTTTAATCACGCTAGATTCGGATCATTGAAATTCAAGTCGATTTCTCGACGAGGGCTTTCAATAATTCTCTGAGAGCGCCGCAGCGAAAGACCGTGGAGCGCTGCGAGAGTTGATATTCCTCCGGCTCCTCGAACATTCTTATCTCATGGGTTGGAGAATGACAGGGCCTCCGCTCAATTCGCTATCAACGGAAATCTGGCCTCTGAGACTCCGCAAATTCGGAACTCATTGGAGGTCGGCGGATCGGCGCGACGGCGAGCCGCGTGATGATTCCAGCGATCTCGAGCCTCCAACGGTTTTTCTGAGGATTTTGCCCGAAATCATACGGAGAATTCCCAAGCCCGACCAAGAAGTATCCGAAGAAGAAGATCCGGGCTCATCTCAAGGAATCGTTCCTCCAGCCTCCTGGGCGTAGTACGTTGTATTCCGGAGAGCGTGCAACTGGTCGCTGAATCTCAGTTCATTCCATTTCAGAGCTGTTTCGATGTTCACCGCTGTATTTTCTATCGGGATCGCACTGTTTTTCGTACGTATCGGCTCTTACCTCTTCTCGTTCGTGAATTCCTAGTCGCACCGTATTCGAAGCGCGTCTCGTCGGGATGGAGCGATTCTCCATCAAATCATCTCTGGAATCGACCGGGGCCTGTACCCAACCTTGGATTATTTGATCTCACCGGGAGAGCGTTCGTGATTCATCTCGAGAACCTCACGGCCCCCTCCCGAGCACTTGAGGAGCTCAGGGGCTTTCTCGAGACGATTCCATATCCTTACCATCATTCTCGTTTTGATATCGGGTGCAGCAGCCCGTGCTCTCGACGAGAGGCTTCATCACTAGCCGAACAAATCGAGGACGACGAGTGCCTTTTTCGGCATGCACGATACGGATCGATTTTATGATCTTTGAATGACGTTTTGAGAGTATTTCCTCTCTCATGATTTCCCTATCTCAACCGCCTGGAAGGAGCCCGGTTTGCTCGAAGCCACCGAAAGATAACCGAGAAAATCGCGGAATAGTTACCTACGAAGATAAAAGAAAGAGAGTAAGGAAACGAGTTTAAATCCCAGGGCAGGGAAGTCGGTTGGTGGTACCGTGCGAATTTCACGGACAGTGAGCGAGCGAAGCTCGCTGAGAGAATGGGTGACGGGAATCCTGAGCGAGTGCTCGGAAAAGTGGTGCGCCCACCGACCGCCTGCTCGTTCAGGCGGTCGCAAATCCTTTCTCAGTGATGACATATTCAACAGCGACACTCCCGAAGGAAATGAAATAAGATTTTCGGGTCTTCGTCCACCGGGCTAGATCATTCTCTCGTTCCGAGCCGAGTTTGTTAGCTCCATGCTAAGTGGACGACATCCACGTTGGAATGTATTGTCGGAAGGATCCTAATCTGATTTGAAACCTACTCCGAGTCAGCCTGTGGGTAATTTCGTAGCTAGACCCACGACCCGGCTGGTCCGTCTTCGCATGCTTTTATTCTACCCCAGAACGGCAGTGGAGAAAAAACCTTACGCATTCCCCCTACACCATACGTTGGGACGGGCGATGATTCGAGAGCTCTGGCTATTTTCAGATTCCACGCGTATCCAGCTTGCCTCAACTAATCGTACCGCATTTCATCATAGGTCTGGGTGTCGGTGAGTAATGGGATGCTCGGTGAGATGGGCGATCGTCCTTGCGAAGGTGAACCTTGACCTTACGTCATTTACGTAGCGCTTCGTATGAGTTGCGGAGGGTCCTGTCAAGCATCCCGTTCTTATTTTGGCAAAGCCTCGATATCCGTCTCCTTGCTCGGTCATATTATTTCTCGTTCATATCGAAGCCGTCGCTCTCCTTCCCCAAGGACCCCAAGGAGCACGAAAACCTCTATATTGTGCGTCTCTCAACACGATCCGGGCTCGTATGGTGGGATGGTTCGGTTTGCTCCTCCTCCCGGACGTATTATAGACGCCACGCTTTTGTCCTCTTGGGACGGTCAGGAAAAAACGTTCATTGACCGATACCATTCGGCCCGAATCGTTGATCGGTATCAATCTTCAGGCTGTACGGATGTTTCGGTATTGTCGCTGTTGGCTTCATTCGGCGATATCTGGTATCGGGAATGGTGTTATTCGATGATATACGCTCTGAACCAGGCGGCGGTTTGCGCAGCCTATTCTCTCGGTAAGTTTTGACAGCTGCGAGTCCAAACTTGAGATGCGCACCTATATCAATGACGTCAGAGTTCTCGCGACAGCCATCGCCTTCACGCTCCTAGACGTGCATGGTCCTGGGGAGTACTAAGCGAATACTTTGCAGGTCCCGCTTGGGCGGGCGTCTCGGTTTCGCACTTCGGATTTCCTGCCACGATGACAACGTTGTCAGTGGTGAACATTATCTACGCCCCGTTCACCCTGGCGCTCCGTCCCCTGGAAAGAGCCCTCACAAGGGTAGGTTTTCGGGATCCTAACGGGGTTATGATTTCGAAGACGTATCTTCGAATCAACTGAATCGATGGTCGCTCATTGACTCAATCGTCATTGATCGCATTGCCGCAATCGACAATTGTGAGTGCGCGGGGGAAGACGGGACCGAAGATTCAATTCAGCATCTTGACTCTGCCCTCGGCAAGATCTCGGGGCTGGGACGACTTTGGATAGAGCTCATTTTGCAGGATGATTCCGGAGATTTGTTCTCGATTCCGACAAGTACCAGTCTCACGCTGGTAAACCTGTTCCGAATAATTCACAGGTACACGCCAAAATGGAGTCGCGTTTCGCGGACGAGTAGAGTACCAACCGGATACGCAACCATGAATCTCTCTCGAAAGCATGCTAGACTTCAGAATTCAAATAAATGGACCGTATGAAAATATGGTCCGCTCCGCTCGAATGTCAGAACCAAGGGACTCTGTCACGGATGAGTTATTTCCCTGCGGTTGCTATTCATAATTCACCTCCACCGTTTTCCTGATATTCAATCGATTCTGAGCCACTGCAGCCGCAGATTTCATGTCCATGAATCACGCGCGATCGTCTCTCCGTCCCCCGCTTCGTCGGTGCACATCTGAGCGGCTACGCTTGGAGAGCGCCTGAGGATGCCGATTCGAGTTGCTAGGCCTCATCCTAATTGCGGCAACTATGAGCCTCCGTATCCATTAGTGGCGGACGATCCTACCGATTATAGACGGGTGGGCCAGGAGCTATAGAAGTCACTGAGTAGCACCGAGGAGAAAATGAGGAGAGAGAGAAAAACTGCGCAAACTGATTCTGCTCAGGGTTCTGGACCAGATTGCGACCAACAGTTGGGAGCCGGCTGGCCTCATACGTGACGAGACTCTTTGATTCACGGAGTCGCCGTCACGGGGGGCCTGAATCTCGCTGCAAAGGGTAACGCGTCTAGCGAAGCCGTCTACTGAACTTGCCGGTCGACTCTCTTTCGATCAAAGACGAGGCAGCCGGGGTGTAGGTGTGAGATCCGAAGCGATCGGAAACAGGAGTATATGTATCGAAGAGAATTACCGACTATTTGCCGGAATGGAGGAATGTCTCAAGACGATACGGAGGAGCAAGAACAAATGATGATACGAGTCGTTTGCATCGATGACGTAACTCTGGCTCCGTCAGTGCGAGGCGGGGTCCGTATTCATGCACACGATCTGCGACAGACGGAAGTGTGCTTATTCTCTCAGCTGTGAAGCTTATTCGGCTGAGTCGCAGCATCGATTCGGTTCATTGATCAAGCAGTGCTTTCTAATATCCCTTGTCTCTTCGACTCATGCCTAGATCTTGTATAAGCGACGGACACTCTTGGAGGCACCTCAATAACGCGTCGGCGAAGAAGAGATCAATTATTATGGTCAACGGAAACAGTATCGAATCAGTCGAATAAAGCCCTACCATTGATTGACACTGCTGGTTTCGCTACAATCATTGATCACGTTTATTTATATTCATCATCACATCGTCCCTGACCTCCCGTAGGGTACAGAACAGACCCTCAGGATGATTACCGGACCTGAGAGGATACCTCTACTAGTATTCCAGGAAGGCGTTGCGAAACGAGGTCTGTTTACTCGCGCCCACTCGTCTGCCCACAAGCTCGCAAGCCGGTCTGCGATCCGACGGTGCGCTTTCGCGATAATGGTCGCCTTATCAGCGCGTCTCGGTGCATCGGACACGTTCTGTGTCTGTTCGGATGGGACAGGATTAGCATTAATCTAGGTCGAGCAATGCTACGATGCGTAAGCGAGTATTCGGCTGGGTCAAAAGTGTCCCAATTCCTCCTCGAGGAGCCCCCTTCGGAATCTCGACCCGTAGCACGGTGCTCAGCACGCGGAACTCTTCTGGGCGGCGATTTGTCTGAAGGGATTTCGCATTCGAGGTCTAGCTTCCGATGCTAGCATCGCGTGCCCTCACCGTACTCCCTCCGCTCCTCGCTCGTATAGAGCACGTCGGCGGTACTCCTAGCTTGGAGAGATGAACTCGAGAAACGAGGAGTGGTATCTGCGGTAAGGCCCGAGCCTTACTGGCGACAGATCGTTGAATCTATGTATGTATGTAAACACAATACAGGTATGCGTCGATGATTTCGACGACGTGAATGTGAATTCCACGGCACCCATCCTTTTTCCGACGGATTCACTCGACTCTGACGTTCGCCAGCGACGTGTGAACCCCTGAATCACTCAGCGTCCTCTGCGGAGATAGCAGCCCAGATGTCGTTCATGCCTGAAGTACAGAAGAGGCTCATAGGCAATTCCGTGTCACGACCGTGATGATGCTCTGCTTAATGTGGGGTGCCTGCAAGCCTACCTTTCATCTGGCAGGATAACGAAATGCTGTTGGCAAAAGACGAAAAACCTTATCGCGCCAATCACAAAAGCATCGTGGCATGAAAATGTCGCCCCAAATTCTGTCGATGGATTGACAGCGGGCTGACCTTGAGGCGAGCCTGCAGAGTTCCCTAAAAATAGATTATTCCACATCAGACAACGCACCAGCAAATGTCCCCTGTTCCGTTGTAATAGATTTTTTCCCTTGCGATGGCTCGCGTTTCTGCTGGCCGAATGCGGCGGATGTGCCCACCACTTTGTAACGATAAGACCGCAACTTCGATACTTCATCATAAAGCCTCCGACCACTATTGGGCGATATCGATGCTTGGAATCTTCAGAGCACAGTCCGCATTCGGTCGCTCTTTCTCAATACCTCTGGGGACCTAGCCGATGCACTTTGTCGGAATTCTCAATTTCGTCTTCGCGCTCTCTGTGAGTCTTCGCCGATGCCTTCCCGGTCCGAAGTCGATTCGCGAGGACCACTCAGTCAGCCGCACTGACTAGACATATATCTCAAAAGAGTTCCTAGCGCGGCAGGATGCTCTAGACTCTAGAGCCTTGTCGAGACAGAGGTCGAAAGTCTCTCCTCCACCCAGAGGCTGATGACTCAGAGTGGTTCCATGAAGAATTCCGCTAAATTCCTCATCGCCGTCGCGACGTCATTTGAGCCAAAGTGTGGGTCAGTCCACTGATCTTCATAAATTTTTCCAAAGCTCCACCCCCTGCCCCTTTGCCGGCAGACAGAGCACGATCCGTAGAGCTGCAGCTCGATTCTGGGAAAAAGGAGAAGGTCTCCATCTACTGGAATCGATCTGTCCCTCATTGGATGTCATCTGTCCGGAAATTCTTCTTTCGATTCCGATTGAGTGTCCCGGAAGAGAACGGAGAACCTGTTTTCTTATCATTCTAACTCGCAGCCTCAGTAAGTAAGCGAAAGCAGTCAGGCTCAACTATACTGGAAGGGCCCGCAGACCGGAGACCATTACCTGGCAGAGCAATCGATTATGTCAGAACGGATCTGCCTCGCCGCTGTATCTACTCCAGTTTTCTTCCTATTGAAGGAGTCTGAGTTCCTGTGGAAAATTTTATTTCCCTTGCTCGTAGAGCTCCGATGATTATCCGAATGCAGATTCGGAACATTCGGCCCGGCTGCAGCCGACGTCTCCGTGAAGTAGGATCTTCGTCTGACCGACTTTTCCCTTTGGTTCTCCTCACAGGTATCGCGACGCGAAACAAATCACAGCGATCTATTCTGTGACTGATGGTTCCTGGATATTCGAGTGGAAGGAGGTCGTCGCATCCTTCTATGGGTCACTCGGTGCATGACGGGTCGAGACGCGTATGGGGCCAGTAGGTATTATAGAACGACGAAACTCCACATGAATAATTCGTGAAGAAACCAGAGGAATCACGGAGGCGGCGCGATCGGTGCCTTCGCTCGTCGAGATAATCAATCATAGGGGCGAGCCAATGGAAATTGATGGTGTCCCTTGTTTCATGGAACCTGGTCACGAAAGCGTCGGGAAGAGTCACACTAAAATAATTGAGCGCGATGTCTGCCCGAATAATTCAGGCGCGGTCCGGAAAATTTTCGAGGAATTGAAAATGGACACGGACTTGATAGAATACGGGAGAGCCCAATCAGCTCGACGACATCGGGTAATTTCATGTATCGTGATCGATTCCACTAGATGGGCACCAATCATCAAAATGTCCATTAGAGTCGGAACTCCTACAACTCTCTTCCACCGTCTTTGACGTCTATCCCCAATTGATTGGATGGGCATTATTTGTGCTTTGGTATAAGGATGCAAAGTTCGCATCGATTCTCGATCGGAGCAACATCGCTTCCGCTGAATACTATGTTCAAGCCTTGGAAGGAAGTGAGCTGTCATCATCAGTGAGCGTTGGGAAGCGACGAGTTATTTTAGAAGCTCGCCAGCCTCGAGTCGTCGATAATAATCTATTCCAGTCCTGCTCACAATCGTTTCGCCGCAAACTCACGCAGGGCAATGCCGGATTCTAGAATAAGCGTACAAGAGAATAAATCATAAGCGCCTTCAAGCATGGAAATAACTGAATGAGAGTTCATCGGGCATCGTTCGGAACCATTGAACAACGCGATGCCATTTAGAGGCTTCCGTTTCATCGAGGTTTCGATCAGATTTCGAACTTTCGATGTTGAATTATTCAGCGAGCCTCGAGCGGGGCAAGGAAGAGGACGTTTCTATCGATGGATGCTGGATTAGTTATTCCCCGGCCCAGACTGTACACTGATTAGCCTACGCCTAACCGACGGGCAGGTGTTTTGTAGGTTGACAGCTCCCTCGGCTGGCTAGGTCGTTGCTTCCTTCGTTCGCACTTGTGTACGCCCAGGTTGAGTTTGCTGCAAATGGAGACAGATAGCGCAAACTTACCGCGACCGGAGCTAAAAACGTCTCCCGTAACGATGGGCGTGCTTGGCGATGGAACGTCAAGCGGTCGGGCTCGGGCTCTGCGGATCGGTCGTTTCTCTAGACAACAAAAATATTCGCAGAGCATCGATTCGTCACCGAAAGCACTTTGGTGTGAGAAATCGCGTCCCCGCACCGAGGGACTAGGTTGTCGCAGGGGAACTGCTTGACGAGAACTTCTCCCACCGGAGGCGGATTCCTCGGATTTTTTCGGTATCAGTCAAGGATCACGTAACTTGGGTGCCCATGAGCCATTCGCGGCCACTTACCGCTCCATCTTTGTTTTTCTTCACCGTGTCCCTCCCAAAGATTAATCGTGGAGGGGCTCATTCTGTCGCCCATCATCGAAGATCGGCTGAAGCTTCGTCTATACATAAAATAATAATTTATCGACATCGATCCCTGCTCGATACGTAGTCACGCATTACCGGGTACCGCGCGACATTGTGTACTCACGGAGCGCGTTCTCGTAGAGATTGGTAGTTTCCGGTAAGTGCTTGTGCTCGGCTGGCCCAGTGAGCGGTGACCGGGTGACACAATCCGTTGACACGATTCATTGTGATGTGTCAAGAATTCAAAGGCATCCCATGTGGGCTCGCCGACCAGCCGACTATGTACTGAGCGCGGGAAAAGGGGGACGAGAGACAGCCCCCGAGAACGCTGGGATGGAAGCGAACTGCCTAACCGTGAAGTCTCCGATCCGGTCTCCCCTTGCTCGTGGGCCACGCTACGGGACCCTGAGGGTCGGAGCGCCCTCTGACGGTGGAGGTCGGCTGGTGTCTTTGAAGCTCTCAGAACGTGCTGAGCCTTTGGAGAGTGCACTGCTCTCAGTCTGTTGCTGCAGCCGCTGTCGTTGTTGTTGTTATTTATTATTTTTGGAAATAATGCTTGTGTGGAAAACAAGTTCTCATTGTTGTAGTGGTGGTGATGGTGGCGGTTGTTATTGACGTGCAGTGCGCCGGGTGAAACGGAGAAAGTTCTCGTCGCCGAAGACAGCAACTTGTCAGTAGAGGAAGCCCTTCAGCGAGGGATTTTCAACCTGAGTTCAACGATCTTGTGTTCGGGGCCTTTTCTCCCCGTAAATCGATCGCTTCGGAAACCGTTCTCCGGCTGACTCGCAGACTCTGTCACCGTATACGTCGGTCGGTCGGTTGAACGGCCGACGAGAGAATCGTCAATGGGTCGACTTATCATCATCGTTCATTGCGCGCATTGATCAATCATTTCGCATAGTCATCAATCATCGTGCAGGGTCATCGATCTTCAGTCGCTTGTCGAGCGTCGACTCAGTCGATGCAGATGACGGAATCATTCAGTGCGGTGCTCTTTTTCTGAACTTGATATGTTCATGAAGGTGTAGAACGTGGATGCTACTCGAACGCTGTGTTGGAGAACGTGACTTCCAACATCTCTGTGTTTCGAACATTCTCCATGACTCCGATTTGATACAACGTCTTTTCCTCGACGGTAAGTGAAATAAGAAAAGAAAAATACTGGATCGCGGCAATTCTCGTCAGAATCCAAAAAGAAAAGCAAATGAAATATGCGCATGCAATGAATAGCCTAAAATCCGTTCAATCCGATTGAGACATATGTACATAAGTTTTGCTGGCGCTGGCGGAGGAAGCTCTGACTGTCGGACCAGGTCGCCATAAGAGCGTACGAATAAGGCTCCATTAACGTTCGGAAAAAATAAGAAACATGGGATCTCCTATCAGCGATCCTATCCGGAATCACATATGCACAGCGTGAGCAGGCGGTAAGCTTGATCGAATCGAGTCGGTCTGATAAGGACGACCACACTCCAGCGTCCTATCGAGGAGGAAAGTTGGCGCGGGGAGGACTCGTCGTACTCTCTGTTTGTGCGTCCGATTCTGTTCGGACCGTACTATCGCGAGCGAGTCCCTCGACGCGCAGTTGCATCTTTTCAAGTTTCGGGCAAACGTCTCCGAGACTTCTCGCTGTCACAACCGAGGGCGAATGCGACCATGCTTCGATGTAAAGAAACTTTCCTCCCCTCCTGTCTGATAGATCCCTCCGCTCGGTCTCTGATCTTTCGGTTTGTTCCACGGTCGGCAGGTCTTGTGATTCTCGGCGGAGGGCATCGCTTTCGGTTTGACGGAGATCGGATGGAGCTGCGCGCGGAAACTTGTTGACTTTGGGAGCCTTCTAATTTCCCCCATACTGCACGGATCGTGTTCGGCTTACCCAATCTTTCGGCAGTTCCTCGAGAATGAGAGGTCCCTGCCACGATGGATTGCTGGGTTAGGTCACGAGGAAATGAGAGGATGACATAAAACTTTTAGAGCGGGCGAGGGCTGGCTCGGAGTCATTTGCTGCGCAAACTGACCGAATATCGGAGCTCGATCACGGTACGAAGATTCTGGCTTCCCCTTCAGGACGTTCCAGTGTTGTCCCAGAACATTGACACAGAGCTGAATTCTCTTTCGCCTGGTGATCTGGATGCTGCCGGGACTCGCGATAGCGGTAGATAATAAGAACCCGAGGCAAATAATGATTCGACCTCGCCGGGCGTCGGGACGACACGCGCGGCGTCCTCGATCGAGGGATGCTTTCGGGAAAAACTCAATCATCAGCATTGATGCGGTCCCGAAATTCATGAACTTCATACATACGTACGTATAAGCACGGGAAGAAAGCACGTCTCAGACAAATTTACTGCCTTACCGCATGAGTTGCCTTTGTGATCTTTTATGCTCATCCGGTCGCGCTCGTGGATCGGTGACAGATCCATAGATGTTGCAGCGATATCGAATATGATTATTCTTCTGGCTGTCTAGTGAGATGGCTTCAGGTGACTCCCCCAGCGTTTCTGAATTGCTCATCCTACCAAGAGACGAACGCATCGGATCGATTCGGATGAGCTCCGATGCCTCCAACTAGATGGGGAATCTTAAGGAATGCTCTCCTGAAGGAGCCCAGAAATGAGGAGGAAATCGGATCTTGAGAGCTGCGACGTGCCATCATGAAGCGACTGAACCCCCTGGTTGGGGTTGAGCTGAGGGCGAGATAAGAACGAGGTGGGAAATGGAGCTCAGAGCTCTTGACATCGCTGATCGGGACAGGTGGCGGATTCTCGATTAAGCCTCGAGAACCAGGCGAGACGGTATAAATGAACAAGCAGGATGAGAACGGTGCTCAGACCCCGCGTGTAGCACCTGGCTTGTGTTTGATCTTTGCATTTAACGAATGAACTTGACCATCCCGACGGTGTAAAATTCTCGATTCTGGAAATCATGCGATGACATAGCTAATGAGGCGCCGCGAATCACCGATCCCGAGACGTCGACACATTCGGACGAAGTCCGTGACTGCGTAAGGCAAGCAAACTTAATGAGCATGAACACAAGCCATGTCATCCATTGTCATGAAGTGAGTATGGACTCTGCTTTCGAATGGGAACGGTGTATCAGTGTCAGCGTCGATTCAGACTCCGAATCAGAACGAAGGAAGACCTGCATATTGTCAATGAAGTCTTGCTTAACGGGTGTACGGTACTCCGTGTACCGAATGAGCGCCGCGGATGTTGGCGTAAAGCAAACTCGGAGTCTGCTTCGAAGGAGTTACTCCCGCGGAAACCCCTCCTAATTTCCCTCCGTACAGAATCGAACGTTCCGTCAAAAATCCGTGACGATCGATTCAGCAGACTGCTTGCTGACTTTACGCGAAAAAAAGACCGAGTGCTTTTCTATCGTCGAGTCATCACCCTTGCGGAGTGCGTCGAGGTCAGTAGAAGTTCGCGTTCGAGAGAGGAGACATCTTTTTCGTTGATTGCGCGGAGAAACGGATGTTCTATTGAGAAGAACGTGGAGAAGCTTCTCCGAGCCAGCTATGCTCTCCCTCTTCTCACAACGACGACGGAAGTCCGAAGAGGCGCGTTCCTCAGAAAATTCCGGGTCATCATTACCCCGAGGGTACAGGATCGAATTTCACGAGAAAATCGCAGAAATATTGGATCAGGGCAGTTATCGGATGAAAATCGAATAAAGGGTCCGAATGGTCCGCGGGCGCTTCTATCTCTGGCGAGAATCGATATTCGAGCTCAGTTATTAGGTCGTAGTTCAGGGGCGGGGAATGTGCGAACTCCCGCGCTTTGTATTTTCATTTGCGAGTTCGGCGCCCGAGCCGAAGATCGAATTCATGAACGAAGTCTGAGACATCCAGTTCTCGTTCCCGGGGATCCGAGAGAACAGAGATCATTTGCGTTAAGCCAATGCGAGAGCTCGACGTGAGAAACTTCCGGCGGAGGAACTCCCTAAATTCGGAGCCCACACCGCTCGAAATGTTTTCGCGACCCATATTCTGTTCTCTGCTTGAGAGGACTCACGAGCGAAACTTTCGCTCGTGTTACGGGTATTCATCGCGGGGTGTTTTTGTTCACGTACGGCAAATTGTTCCGTCTTTCGATAATCCCCAGTGATCCTCCTCCCAAACTGACTTTCAAAGGGCCGTATCCGAACGAGTTCGCTCCGAGCTGCTTTTGATAACGGCTCATCGTTGTAGCGGGCACGCCCTGCCCAGTATCTCTCAGTCTACATGAACATCGCAATCTTCTCCTGCTCTTCACGGATCGCCATCGACTCAGATCGCTCCAGATATCTCTTCTGCGCCCGTTTCGAGGTTGAGTCTGTCGGTGTCGGTGCTCATGTTGCTCGCCTCCCCGCCCGTTCTTTTTCTCGCTCCTTTCCGATAGACAGAGATAACGAAAAATTGGGTTGCCGTCGTCGGGCAGGAACGATGATCGGGCCACCGTAGGCTTTGCATTTCGTCCCAGTCAACAAGCGCGCGTTCGTACCCTTTGTGAACGAAGCGTGCGCCATACGGCTGCGTGATCCACCCCGCTTATGGTCCAGCTGGATAAGAGCAATGATTGGATGATGGCGGGGGCGGACCAACAAATACTTCGGCGAGGAAAACAAAGGGGTGTCCCCCCCTCGAAATGGGAACTGTTACCTCGGAGACCTGGGTGGATTTCTCTCGGATCCGCCGTCGGCTTCCGGGTTGGAACACTCCTTTCCCTGATCCGCCGGCCTGCAGCGCTTCGAATCTGATTGCAAGACCGAAATTTTGGACAGAATACAGTAGAACGCGATCACTTCCAGGGGGATGCTCCCATTGACACCGACTTTCGACTGCATGAATGGTGAGTATTCGCGCTCTCGTCGAAAATTATCGGCCTCACCTTCTCTGGTCTGTCGCACTGAAGGCGGGTTCGCGCGCTTTGCGGAGCGGAAGAAGAAGGAAAAAAAATGATCAGGATCTCTTCAGGAAGTTTCCTAGGGAGCACCACCGACTGACTCTAATATCCAGAATTTTTGATAATACTGACAGTAAATTCGGCCCGACTAGTTCCAAGCTGAAAAGGAGGGGAATTCTCGGGAGAACCGTCCGTGCATATTTCCTTGCTGACCTCGCGATCCTGAAAAAAAGATGCACCACGAGCAAGGACAGACATGGATGTGACTATACGATACCGACTTTTCGACTGTTTCCTTCGGTCCCGTTCCCCACGGATTGTGGACCTGTCTTCCGAATCTGTTGTCCTCCGATCTGTCAATAGGAGAAGCTGTGTCCTCAGCGTAGATTCAGAAGCTGGAGTCTCCTGTCGAGTAAATGACTCGGAGGGGCAATGGCATTGGATGGCGCCAATGATCGAGCTCCTCTCTAACCATCCGATCCTCTGAGGAGCCAATCGATCAATAATTGATTGAGCCATTCATTCATCCATCCATCCATCGTTGCTTTTTCCGGCACCATTCGAGTTCGTCGCACTCCCACAACTCAAGAGCAGAAACAAGAAAATGAAAGGGTTCTCGTCCCACTTGTTAGTCGGAGAGTAATCTTCGAGTCGACAAGAATCTTGACCGAGGACTTTCTTCCCGGACGCCCAAACTTTGCAGAACAATCTCTCGCCAACACCCTCCCGACTCTAAGCCCATTAGGTTGAAGGATCGGGAAGCGAGGAGCTTGGACTACACTCGAAAATTTAAGAGCATGTTCCTCCGAACCCTCATCTATTAAGCGACCCGAACTTGTTCGAATCTAAAACGTTCCGTCCGCGAATCCGTCGAACATTCATTAGTCCGATTCAAGAATTCTGACTCCTGTGGGAATGGTGTCTTTGGGAATCAACTCAAGTCGCGCTCTTCCGAGGTCCCTCTCGGTGTTTCTCCGAATGAAATGATCTGTGGCGGACGGTCCGGAGGCGGCCACGCGATACCAGCGACAACATCCAAGGCGAGAGAACACCAATAACTAAGATTGACTGTCTCGATTCCGAAAACACTTCCCGAAACGAAGGTCTTGTACGGGGTTTAATTTAGCGGAAAGAAAGTGATGTGAATAGCTTCGGAATAGCGTCGCTCCCTCTATCGAATTCCGGTCGTTTACGTAGGACTTTAAACTGATGCTATCGATTCGCGGAGATTTGTTCGCCGATTATTCCCCAAGATGATAACGAGACCTGTTGGCTACCATCGCCTTTCTGCTCTTGAAACACAGAAGCTCATTCGCAGCGTTCTGTCTTCGGCGTCTTCGGATCCTCGAAACACCCCCAGCCACATCGGAGGGTGACGTGAGAGTCTGCCACCGCTCTCCACTATGACTTGAGTCCGATTCTGTCACGATCGACAACGATTCCTCGAAGAAAGGAGGAGGCCAGCGAATTGGGATGGAGGCATCGGCTCATTGACCGTTCGTTCATTAGTTGCTCCAAGGGCATGAAGGCTCATCGTAATTATTGTATTTTCTCAAGCTGGAGCTGACCCGAGCAAACGGTAACGAGAAGACGCCAAGCCAAACTCATTCCATCCATCCCCACCTGCGGCCGACTCAATATGCGCTGCTCCCTCGTATATATGTACATACGAGCATGAAGGATTTCGTTTGTTCATGTGCGGGTTCCTGTTAAATATTGACATCCAGTTTCCATTCTTCATATTTCTTGTCCGCTCCCGCCTCACAGGAATTATGCGGCTCTTGGACATTTCCGCCGCATGTGTCGCGTGAACCGAGCTTCGGGCGGCGAGCTCCTTCCGGATACTTGCGGTGGCCGCGAGTGGTTTCGGAGAGAACTTTGTTATCGAGAACAGATGCAAATGAGTTAACCGGAGGGCCCTCGGAAAACTTGTGAAGCTGGCAAACGCTCAGCAGATGCTCGACGGTCCGAGGGAGTCGTTCCCGGAAAGTGCCCGTTGAGACGACGATTCGCGGCAACCACGATGCCTTACGCCTGATAGCGGCTCGGGTGCTCGCTCACTTTGGTCGGCTCGGACGAGTGACGGATGCATCCTCAACAGGTTCAGCAAACATCGACGGCTTTGAAATATCTCCATTGTTGTTTCAGCGCTCGTTCTTCTCTCGATGCTCCCGTCTCCTCGGGGCCACATACAAGCTATCGGAAAGCAGATTACTAGCAGATGCATGGATACTCCCTGAACACTATCGATTCCGCGACCCGGAAGCTCTCAGCTTCATCTGCGCTGTGCTACCGACAACAGTGGACATTCTGTTCGAACATCTCACACGCCCGCATCGGTCCCTGGAATCGATTGAATTCCTTCTGTTCCATGCAGCGCGACGCCAAAAGAGGATCGAGTCCTGAGAGGTCGAAAGAGTTGATTAGTTGATTGGAGCAGTCGTCCGCGTTTCCGAATTAGCTCAGGGGGATCGAGTCCCAACCACTTGATTTCGGCCCCCATCATCGAGCTCGTAACGGGTTGAGGGCACAGTGATCGAGATTCAGCAAGGTTCCTCGAGTGTTCCTGGTTCCCCCGGCAGCCTTTGAGATTCACGGGCGACGAGCCGAAGAAAATTCGGAGACCGTGCAGTCGGTAGAGATCGCTTCGCGGTCTCCGGAGGAGAGGACTTCTTCTGCTCCCGTCGCCACAGCTGACGCACAAGGAACCCCGCTTTCACGACAGGGTCAAAGCTGCGGAAAATCTCAGCTGCGTCGAACGCCCCTGATCGTAAGGTCTAGCAGCACGAGATCTGCCGACAAGCATCATTATCCGATTATATTGACTGTCCTAAGGGGTTGACATGATTCGTGCCGAGTCAGAGGAATCAAAAGAGGATTATTCCTCCCCTTCTCTTACCTCTTCTTTCCGAATCGGAACGAAGCTCCCAGCGTGAAAAGGATGAGATGCCTCAAGGATATTCTCGAGTGTCGTGCATCCCGCACGTGCCCAGAGTCAAAGGAGCTCGTTTCCTTCTCCTTACTCGAGGATCCGTTTTCCGGATTTACCGGTAAATTGTCTCGCTGCCGTTCCCGGTGGTTCGCTTCAGCGACGTTATAAGGCAGAAAAAACCTAAATAAGGGTCTTGACAGAGGAGCGGAAATTATTTCGAGGCCGGACGAAAGCGAAGAAGAGCAGCAGAACACTGCTGCAGAAAACTGACTCACCAAGATCCCCATGCCGGAGAAAATTGGCTCCGACGGATTATTCTCTCTCTCCGTGCCGGTTCTCCGTCTCCAGAATCATATATTCGGTTTCCTCGGCCTAGTCATGACTATTCACGGTTTGTTGGCGCTCCCAGAATGGCTCCTATGCGCATATCGACCTCGAGCCTGAAAAAAAAAAATCCTGAAAAATCAATGAGATGTTGGCCCCGCTCCCACGTCACGGTCAAGGGGGCTGATTGCTTCGTTCATTCGGTTGCGAGAACAGAGTCAACACGACTTCGTCTCCACAACCGCACTTCTTGTTACCGGCTGCTTTTTGGGCGGAATTCCAATTAGAAAAACCGGGGAGGAAAGCTCAACTGGTGCACGGAGAGCGTGACCCGTATTCGATTTGTGGGTTTTCCATTCTGTATTTCACTCGCTCGGAGGGCCCTCACAGCGACCGATCGGATCCTGCTCGGTCGATTTCGATCGTCTCCGCTCAGCAATGAGTTCCCGGTGAGGTGAGGTCGGGCGAGAGCTCACTTAGAAACTAGAGGTAATGCTTTGCGGGGAAAGAACCCGCTGGTGGAGTCTATTGGGCTCCGACCGTAATGCGAATCGAGCGCGGACTTTTTCTCCTTTCAAGTCGGTACGATCTGACGTGCCAGGGCCCAAAGTGCCGATGCCATACGTTTCCGCTCTGCCAGCGATCGTACCGACTTTAATATTTGCACAAGAAGTTCCCCTGCCCCTCGACGTGTCGGATCGAAAGTCGGCACTTTGCGCCGTGAATCACAGAGTCCATCTCCGTCGCCAAGACCTGCATTGTAGTACACATGGACGTACAGAAGGTTCTCCATACCCAGAAGGTTCTCACCCGATCCAGTCCGAAACTCGAGTTGAGTTCCTGGGCAAGTCCATCGGTCAACAACCAGCGAGACGTCCCGTTTGATCCAGATGTCGCGTCATGATCATGAGAGCCCCTCTGTCGAATCCAGTTCGCAGCGCGGTCGAAACAGACTCGAGCCCGAATAGAGAGAGGGATCCCCATATCCGAACTCGGAATAGATTCGACGCTTCTATTAAGGGAGCATCGCCGCCACGCCATGCATCCATACTGCAATGGAGCTTCAGAATATTCATGAACTTCAGCTCCAGAACTTCGATCCGCTCACGGACAAACAGGGTAGCTGTCGCTGCTCGAAACAAAGTCCGATCGCCCACGCGGAGGAGGAGAGCGACTGGACAAAGCTCGTTAACCTTTGACATGCGGAATAGTCTCTGACATGATGGGAATCCCCCGAGCGAGGAGGATTATAGTAGAAGAGAGATTATAGTACTTCTTCGTGGACTCATTTGTTGATCTCGACTGAATGGCTTCCCTCCGACACGGACACGGGATCCCTCCGAGACAGTGGCGCGGCGTCCTCACTCTCTGATCGAGCGGACGGCCCAAGCCAGCCTATCGCATGATTCACTTCCCCAGCTCATGAATTAATACCGATCACAGTAATTATACCGACTCGTGTAGCGTGGACGAACAAGCACACTTGTCGCTGTAGTGGCCAGCTCTTGTAAGTGGAGTTCTCTGTGAATGGCGACTTCTTCTTGTTCGGTCGACCGAGCGAGCGAGCGCTGGCTGTTGAGCTTGCGCAGAGCAGCGAAGGGATAACAAACTCACGTCGTTGCGATCTCGCAGCAAAAAGAAAAGCGAAAACAGGCGGGAACGACAACGGGCTGAAGTACAATCGACGGCCATCAGTGGGCCATTAATGCGCTTGCTACGGGGCATCGTCTCAGCGACGCTCGACTACCCAGCAGCTAGCAAACTGGTCAACCAAACACACGTGTCCGAGACTGCCGTTAACGAGTATTATTATTATTGTTCTCCATTCATCGTGAGATCCTGCGGTGCCCATTGGCGTAGCGCCCCGCTCAGAAGAACTGACTGTGGCCGAGCGAATCCCGAAAACTCCGCTCAAAAGCTCAGCGGGGAGTACGTTGCGTGCACTCGTCGCAGGAACCGCCAGAAGTCGTCGGCAGCTTTTGCCGAGCGGCGCCGGCTTGCTGCTGGTAGATGCACGGAGACGTCAGAGAGGCCGATAGGCGACAGAGAGGAGAAATCTCGAAGAGAAAACCGACTGAGCATCGAGGGTTTCCGATTTTTATGAGGACTTGGTGGACTCTTTTGTTTTTGTGCTGAGCTGGAAAGAACAGGCGCTACTTTGCTCCTGTGCATTAGACCCCCTCGGTGTTGGGTCAGGAAATAGTCGAGATGAGGCGAAGGAATCAAACGGTGATGGGTTGCTCGGTCAGTTGGGAGGACCACCAAGGGGACGGGGGACGGGAACGTGGGCAGAGTTTCATCTTTGGCGGGAAGGGAAATCGGCCAGAGGGGCAGCAAAATAAGTCGAGAATAGAGAGGTCGAAGGAAAGATTAGAAAGAACGATCCGGATCCAAAAAAGAGTCACACCGATTGGAAAGTTCCGGGAGCCGCTCTGCGGGATCGATAGATGGGAAAAGGTGACAGCAGCCTTTCTGTGCTCGACGCACTGTGGCGCGGGGGCTTTGTGCGATACTGAAGTTGCGAAAAAGGCTCACCGCGAACGCTCCAGATAGAGAACATACTCGAGCACGGAGTGCGGGAGGAGAGAGAGAGAGAGATCGCCAATCAGCTCTCCCCTTCCCAGATCGACGGCAGTCGTGAGTTTTTTGCTCTGCCGATTTTGTGATAAGCGTCGAAACATTCCCAGAGAGGAAGCCCAGTTCGAGAAGAGACACGACGCGACGATATAGAACCCTACTGGTACGGGTAGTCTTCTGCTTCCGCCGAGGTGCCGTGGCTCGTCTTGCGTGATGCTTCGTGACGGTACGCTCGATGCGTCGCGGAAACCCGTAGAGAAAAATACAGCAGGCGTAACATGAAACCTTTCAGCAAATTCTCGGAACACTGTTTCCGGGTTCGACTCAGCGAGGCTTCGAGTCGAGCGGAGAAGAGACGAGGTCTTTTCTCGAGGCCTGCAACAGACGTCTATAGCGGGGCTACGGAGTCTGTTCTTTCACAGTCTGACGGAGAGCTCTCACAGTAGACGGGAAATAAGCGGGCTAGTTCTCGTCAGCGGAGCCGTTCCTTCAAAGGCACCTCGAGGTATGCTCGGAAGTGACGGTTTCCGCGAAGCATCGAATGTGACGTTTCTTTGCGAGAGGGTTTCGTTCGGTTCCTGGAGCCGAGTCCAAGGCCGAACACCACCAGCGGATATGGAACACCGATCCATCTTTGTCCTCTTGTACCATATGCTATAAAAAAAAGCTATAAAATCGAACAGATGCTCATTCGCATACGCTGAGAGTTCGCGATCGGCGGCGGCGGCGGATATCCTGTAGACCAAGAGTGTGGCAAGCTCTTTCGGGATTTTCTCATCGAAGGATAAAAATACGCAAATTATTCATGACGGGTCCCTCCCTTCTCCCCTGAGGACATGCGGCTTGTATTCCTTGGGGAGGAATGTCAACACAATTCTCAGCTCGAAACTCGACGTCGACTCCGGAATCCCCTATGTGAGCGGTCGAAGGGGGGCGGAGCAGTGTCGATTCACAAGATTTCTCCCGACAAGCATCTCGGAATCATCAAGATCGATAAACCTTGAAGCGCTCTTCGGTGGTGGGGGTCGACGGGGCAGCGCAGCAGAGATATTCTCGAGGGGATCGCGAAAAACCTCCCTCCTACGGTGAGCTTCTTTTTTTGATGTACTATAATACATTCGGAGACAAGCGATGAGATCCCGACTACCCCGATCGCAGCTTGCATCGGAATTCCATCATTCGTCCGCATTCATTTCTCGGTCTGGTCTTGCAGAAGCGAAGTCTTCCAGAAGCGGGAACAAGGTCATTATTTCGAGGAAGAAGTCCCTAACATCGTTCTCTCGCTGCTTCCCGCGGCCTCCCCGCGGCCTCCCCGAAAGCGGGAAGCGTTCACTTGACCTTCCAGAGCTCTTGGACCGGCAGTCTCGGGCAGAACATCGAATCGTGTACTATTTCAAGTTTACGTTTGTGTTCGATATACGAGGTCACTCCTCCCGAAGGCTCCCGAACAACAGGTGGACGGCCGAAGTATCATTTGCATTATATTGCCTTGGTTGTCGGAGATCGAAAAGCTGAAAGGAGGAGTCAAAGAGAACGGAATGACCGTTCGAGCGAGCATGCGCCAACACGGGAAACTGAAACCCGCACACAAATGCGTGCGACTCCGAAGGACGAAGTATTGCTCGGGCCGAAGGGAGGATACGAGTGGGTTTTTATGCCTGAACTTACTAATAAAACACTCTCCTATTGCTCTCCGCTGAGCCGTCGCGTTCGGGTGTGAATTCTTAGCAAGCTTACGTTCATTCTGCTCGACTCGTTGCATCACCGTCTCCCATTTGCTCCCGTTGGCTGTGCACGGATCGGGGTGGAACAACGGTCTCATTTCGGAATGATCGCGTTTTCTCACGGCTCTCCAGGAGTCAAATAGATAGATACGCACATACCTGTACCATGTAGTTCGCTTCTATTCGGATATCGTGGTGATCGTTACAGAGCTTGAGCCTGTTCCCCTATGTGTTGTCGAGAAGTACTCCCCGAGCAGTAACGATTGCAGCCAAAGTTTCGGCGAAAGCACGTCTGGGACATTTGTCCTGAGGGAAGCATAAGACGTGTCGACGTCATCGTTGTCCTAGCATTTGTTGTTGTATTCTCTTCCGGTTGTCCTCTATAGACGTCTTCGTGGCTCTTCTGCACCATTTACTTGCACGGATTCCAGGATGTTGCAGATGCTCTGTCCGTGTGGTAGAGCGGAAACTTTACGAGGCAACTCGGATCTTCCTACCGATTGAGTTTGCTGAGGAAAAACTGGTCAAGGAATTTTCCGTATCAGAGGAGAACTCTGGCAGTCATACCGACTCACGCCATCGATAAGTTTCTTCTAGACCCTCCACACTCTAGACAATGGCTCGACGGCGCCAAGGTCGAGGGTTTTGCGTCGAATAAGTCGCAGCTCGTCCGCGATCCTTCGATGGAGGTTTCAACGACAGTGTCATGGGCGTGTAAGAATCACCGCGGATGCCGATATCATCTTCTAGCCCCGCCTCGGCGGCGGATGGGAACAGAACCCACAGTGAACGTGGTGGGACTATGTAGCCTCCGTCTTGTGGTTTTGGACTTATGCCAACAGTGATTTCGGACGGCGAGGCGGCGGAGAAAGGAAGGGAGGGAGGAAGGAGAAAGCGTGAATCTCCGAAAGCTTTCTCTGTCCAAGCATTTTCAAAAAGCCCTGGCTGAAGTCCGGAATTCTGCATTATTCCATCTTTTGTCGGGTCCTCGCCCGCCCAGAACCCGAACAGTGGCTTCTCGGTCGAAAAGCCTAGAGGTGGTGTATCAGGGTCGCGTCGTTGGCAATAACCTTGAGAAATCCGGAATCAGGAAGCAGGGCTTGTGTCGAATGGGATCCACCGTGTTATCTAAAAGTCGAACAAGCGTTCCGATCGGCGCGGTAATTGAAATCCTGATGCGATTCCCCGACAGTGTTTTTTGAAATTTTTCACACTCGAGGTCCCGCCGATTGTTACATTCTCGGTGCCGCAGGAGTTTATCGCCGCGAGATGGTTCTGTCGAGAGGATAGCTCTGAAAGCCATCATCCCGTGAGCGAACGACCGAGGGAACTTCGGGGGGAGCGGACGTTGCTTTTTCCGCAACATTGGAGACGAACTTTTATAGCAGATCGAAGCGCGCCTTTCTCTACAATCATTGACGGCGAATACGTTTCATAACAATGCACCGAAAAGCGGGCTCCGCGGTCGTTCGAAGATAAGGCTGTACAGACAGTCTCTCGATGACAACGGAGCGTTCCCTTGCGACAAAAGTTCTTGTAGGCGGGAAGAGAGCTTTCGAGCGCCGCATCCGTGGAAGCGAGGATTACATGGGTGGAAACCGCTCGGAACGTCCACAGAGTCGGGATCGGGTGAGAGACCGGAATGGACGTGAAGAGCGCCTTCATTTTTTGAGCTCTAGCTGTGATATCCGATCGCCGAATGAATCGGAAGAAATATTCCCCGCGAAAGCGAGGGCGAGTCCGATCGAGAATCAATTCCGGTCCGGCGGGGGCGGGATTGTCGAGTGCAGAACAATCATCCGCAGGTTTGGAAAGCCAGCGCGGTCCGTGTGTGTGATCACTCCAATCCAGCGTCATCCTTGAAATAATTCCACGGATCGATTCGATACAAGCTCTCTGGAATCCTTCCGGCGAGGCAAGAACTCGAACAGAGATGTCGATGGGTCGAATTTCGAAATTAACCCGCGACGTCCGGTCTCTTCTCCCGGAATCAATTGCTCTCAGTCATCTCATCTGGTGCAGGACATGAGCGAACGCAAACCTGTCAGCAGACTTGAAACAGACCGCATCTCGTGAAGGATACCATGTCACAAGAGGTGAACTCTTTTCAGATCTTTGAACGTACATATGGATTCCCGGGGTCCTGGATACGCGGGGCGGGTTATCGCCGAAGACATCATGGAAATCGCTGGGATCTTTCAATCGGATGCTTGAGAGAATGGAGATCTCCGCTGACGGGGCATCGCGACGCTCGTCAGCGAGACAAGTTGGCGAGGAGCTTGCCACCAAAGTCGTCAATAGAGACAGATCTCTTGACGGATGATCCCTTGAGCCGGTGGTTATGACCGTCATCGCTGTTGAAACAACGACCTGACTCGCAGCAGACGACGCCCCGGCCTTTCGGTCTAACCCGTTGCCGAGCCCCAGTCCGCGGCTTACAGCTCGCGTGGACGGAGAGTGAATCGAGGGGCGATTTTGCAGATGCTGCTTTGGGAACGACTTGTTTGCCGCTGCGTCTGCTGCTACAGCTAAATTCAGCCCGCTCGCTTGGAAAGAACGGAGAACTTGTTGGCTTGCTTGCTTGTTGCTGCGTCGGTCGCCGACGGTGGCACGCCTCGCGGTCCTAATGAGTTATGCGCTTCTGCCTTAGTTCACTCATTCCGTCGTCCTCACACCTGCAGCAGAAGAATAATTCCCGCATCCTCGATGCAAACTAAATCAATTCGCAATCATGCGCATTCGGGAGAGGGACCCCGCGAAAAGAAGAAGGGCCTAATTTGTCGATTTTAGTCGCCAGTCATCAGCGCACGCCGAAACGGCGCGTGCGCCTCGCTCTGACCTCGGTCGCATTCGATCGTAGTGCGAAATTTTCCAAGGGAATGAGTCCGGGCGCGTCGGGCACTTGTTGCTCCGCTCGGAACTTGAATCCAACCGTAGATATCCGAGTTTCCGATGTCCTAGCCGTTCGCGAGAGCGAATCGAGGTCTGAAGCTGTGGACGAGATTCGGCCACCAGAAGATCGAAAAGGCCTCGCCTTCTTCGAGCGAAAGTGCCAATCGTCCCGGGATTCGGGTTGAACTTCCGCCCTCGTTTGTGTCAGGCGTGTGTTGCGCACGAGAGACCGTCGGGTGAACCTTCTTCAGCGGACTCCGAACGAACGAGCAACTTGTGACTCGAAAGGACAAAAAACGAAAAAGCGGGAGACGGAGTCGGTTTTCGAGCGGCAGCAACCTCCAGGCGGAATCAAAGATTCGATGATCCGCGGGAAAAAGAAAGCGTTCTCTTTTGCATCGACAATCGATACCAGGCATCATTTTCTGCCGCGACGAAGCCTTCGTCAAGGAACTCTTCTCTGAGAGAACTCGAAGCGGGATCCTCCGCAATTACAGTTCAACGCGTCTTTCCGTTTGGAACTGAGGCTGAGTTTCTTCCTCGCTCGGCCGTCCCGCCCAACGCGAGCAACTCACAGACGAGTGACTCCACGGACCGCAGATACTCTCGCTACCTTCTGCGAAGCAATAAGACTGTCTCGGGCTTGCACACCGATCGAAACGTCGGAAGTGTTTGCCTTCCTCAGGTGTACACAGGTATAATACGAAAATTGCCTCGAGGATGATCGCATAAAAATGTTTTGTTCAATAAGCTCCCTCAATCAGTCCTAGCATCGCAGCGCCAGCGCTGACTGGGACAACACGGGACATCCTGGAACGACGAGGCTAATGCGTGCTCTTCTACCCCCAGAACTAACGAAGACATCCTTGTTTTTCTTATGTTTTTCTCCCTGTTGTGTGTATGTATATGTTTTTCTTGGTTCCTCTTGCGTTGCGGCAGCTGCCTGCACGCCTTCGAATATCCGAGCCGCTGCCGAGAACTCCGAAAATCGCTAGGAAGCGAACTTCTGTTCCTGATGTGAGCATCGATTTTTGAAGAGAGCGCGTTCGGAGAGCAACAGAAGTCGAGTTCCAACCTCCAACTGAACCAACACCGAAACGATCTCGAGTGGCTTCGTGCCTGCCTCTTCGCTGGTCGATCGATCATTGGGGCCGCGCGGTGTTTGCGGCGGAACAAAAGTGGAAAGACGATTCTCTTACTAAATCGGGAATGCCCGCTTGCAGGAAGAAGCGCGGCCCGTCCCGAGTCGGTTCACGTAGGAGCATATTGTACTCAGATCCCTTCCGAGAAACGCTTCAATATATACAAATAGATATTTATGTATGAATACGTATGGCTCCTCCGTGAGCCTCCGGATCGAGTAGCACAGGAGAGCATGACCGGAAAGCACTCCGAAATTCGGGGATCTCCCACTCTCAAGTCGGTCGTCCTAGGGAAACCTCAGCGGGAGCGCTCGTTCATCGCGGTCGGGAAGTCTGAACGACGTCGGTGTTCCAGCGTGGGATAATTTAGGCGAGGATCGGGCCAACTCTCCGATGACAATGCTCGATCCTTCCCGGGAGGAAAGAACTATGTTAGAGATGATCAAAATTCCGGATGGAATGAGGGCTGGTTGAAGTACTCTTGCCGTCCGCATTATTCGAGTTGGCATAACAAATGCTCGAACACGCCTCCGCATGGCTGCGACGGAGAGGGTTTTGTGAACTCGATAAGAGGGAGTCGAGAGCCCAGCCTGGCGATGCATACGTCCATCAAGTAGCTGTATCGGCCGTAGTCCGCTTTGTCGAATCCGCCGCCTCTAACGAGCACTAGAATCGTGGCCTCGCTGAAAAGGAGTCCCCAGACGACTCCTGGCCGTCGAAGTCGGTACTCGAATGCAGAAGCAGTCGATGGGAGCTTCATTGTGTGCTCCGCCGATATTCATCGGGAACGCACGTCGTTGACTCTCGAGAATCGGAACATTTTTGGTAGTAGGCGTTTTTTTGTCCGAGTCCCTGCAAACAGGATTGGGGGGAGCGAATGATCCCGCTCCCCACCGGGACCAGCCAAGCTTGTCTGCAGCAATGAAGGGGGGGGGGCGGAGGGGACGCGAGAAATCGCGACCTCCAAGTCTGAAGCTCATTCCGCGACACCTCGAGGTACGCGTAAGCGTGACTCTCCTCTGTTCTCAAGATTCGAGCGGATTTCCCCCATGCGATTAAGGGTATTGTGGAGGGAGGGACTCAATTTTCAGTCAGGGAGAAAGCACTCCGCTACTCGATTCGGGAATCTGGAACAGAAATTCTCGCTCTCCAACGGAATGCGCGGAGTCTCCACGCTCGATTGACAACATCTCCGCGGAGTCTCTGTGGAGGAACTCGTAACCCAATGGGAAGGACCCCGGATGTTGGGTGATTCTGCGGAAAAAATAGACGATCCGAACGAGAATGACGTTCGTATCCGGAAATGAACGAACACGTCGTTTACGTCGGTGACTGCGAATTCACACTCGCGAGTGAGCCGGTGACGTGCATTAGACGTGAGTACAAACGAGCACGCACATAAGCGAAGACAATCGTGTCGTTGTCCGAGTTAGGACTTCGCACATTCGCCTGATTATACGAAAGTATTCGCTATTTCTGCGGGATGAACCGGGCTCGAACAGAGAATGCGAATCCCGCTCGCGGAACAGACTCGAATGCATGAGATTCCGACTGAATGTGAGGATATGGAGTGCGTGAAATCCCCGATTCACTCTGCCGCTCGGCTCCGTGGAGACTCCCGCGACTCGAAGATCGTGGAAATCCACGAAATCCGTCGGGAACAGACTCCCATGCCGGAGCCGGGATAATGGGGCCAGTGAATAATTGACTCGAAATTGAATCGAAATAATTCGCGTAAGTCGCCAGGCGCTTATCTTTGAATCAAGGCACAATACGCAGTAGGCGCCGTCGTCGCGCGACGCGACGGTGGGAAGCTGCTCCTCGGGAGAAGAAGTTTCTCCTCGGCAGCTTCCATTGGGAATTCCGGGAGACGGGCTCCAAAAGTCGATTGCGCGAACCGGAAGGCGTTTGTTCTTCTGTCTCATTCGGTCCATGTCGCACCCCCGATCTCGCAGAGCTGATTTTAGGCTTGACCGTAGCCCATGGGCGTCACACCTCTGCGCATGATGTGATCGCGCAGGCGGGAGCACACTATGACCCATCGAGCCGGGAGGGCCGAACATTGAGTTCGAAGAAGATCTTGCATCGATGTTTACATTGCCCTTGGAGATTCAAGCTCGATTTGACTGGAACGGGGACAGTACACAAGGAACTCGCGACAGCAATTGTCTAGAAATGAGCCTTTCACTCGAATTCCTTGCAGCGCTTCGACTCGTTGTATCCATGTTCGGGTTGTTTCTGCTCCATGTGTCTGCGCGATACTTCTCCTATGGATTCCCCCTTTCCCTCCTCTCCCCTGGGGGTGAAACGAACTCAGCCCTGTAGAGGGCTCGCCTCCATCCAGATACGATTCGCTCCGATCCGACTCGCGGAGAATCCGAGGAAGTTCGGAACCTGGCTTGTCAGATGAGCAATGGACCCACTCAGAGTATCCGTCTGATCGAACAGCTGATCAGTATCCAGGGTCGGCTCTTTGTTAGTCGAATGGCCGACCGACAGAATAGTTGGTGGAGGCTGCTGCAAAGCTAATCGGACTCCTCGGTCGCTCTGCTTGTTTCCCTTGGCCGAGAGGAGAATACTAGACGTGACTTCAGCTGCTGCTGCGGCCACTGCCTACGTACGAAGTGGGAGGTTTTTTTTCCACCATCTGACACAGCTTACCACACACTAGCTTAGCGGACGGGAGAGCCGAGCGAAGCAACTATAGAGACGAGCGACGGGGAGCAGGAAGAGAGCTGTCGGCTCCTCTCGCAATAATAAGCCCTCTTCGTTTACGATGGATTGAAACCTCCCCCCCTCCCCTCTCTTCCGTCTCGGTGTCCGCTTTTTTCTGGGGGAAACCCGAATCGCATTCGATCCACACAAACCGAGAGAAAGCCGACCGAGGCATCGCTGTCCGCCCCACGTCTTCTCCACGTCCGACCAAGTTTCCGCGGTGTCTCTTCCACGCCTCCCATCCTCACTCTCCATCCGATTAATGACCAAGTCTACGTCATGATTGAGAAGCGGTTCCTATAGCTATTCGGGGAAGCCTTCATCGATACAAGCTTTCTGTTCCATGACAAACCCTGATCGAAGTGATTCAGGGAATTTCCGGCGAACCCGCGACTCGGAAAGCGTCTCCATTCAAGTTGAGCTGGATGCGGAGGGTCTGTGTGTTTCCTCCTCTCGCCTCTGCCCGCCGCCCATTTTCCCTTTAGTAGCACAGCCCATTTATGCAGAGCACGTCATCATTCGGAATGGATGCAGCCTCCTCAGGTTGAGCTATGTCGAAATGCGGCTGCGAACGTTCTCTACATGTGAGAGCAGTTGAGTGTCGTATAGCTCTCCCAGACAAACAATGTAAACAGGGAATTATCCAGATTAGATGAGGAAAGGCACGGCTTTGTCATTAGTGCTGCGGGGAAAAAAGACCGAGATTACTGTGCTCGCAACTGTGACAGAATCATTATTGCATTCGGGAGCTTCACCAGGAACATCTTAATTATTGTCGGGTGTCTGCCCACGAATGGAGCATTCCCATTTCTATTAAGCGTCCACGAGGATTGGATGTGGTCTCTCGAAAGCTTCCGATGTCTTCGTCACCACCCTTTGGCATTCATTTTTCTTCCTCTTCTGCCGACGTTTTTGTGTGACGTTCTCTGTTATCAACTTTCGCAGCTGGATGTCCACTTGTCCTTCCCATATGTTTTGCTTTCTGTACACGTCGTTAGCAGTAATGAACAACCCGGCTCCGAAGCGAGTGAAAATCTGAGCGGGAGACGGGTCAAGCGAGAGATGGTTCTGTTCGGAAGTACAGTACCGCACAAGATTACTATTATCAAGAAACGGAAGGATCGGCAAGGTATGGCTGGGCTCCCACTCAGGCCTCCGTGTGCAGCACACTGACTTTGGTACGGATGTGCGTCGGCTTGTATGAGACACGAAAACAACAAGGAGAATTCTTCTCCGCGGAGAAAACTGATTTCGATACAGACCACGGAGTCAGAAAGAATCTCCGAAGCGAGAAATCGAAACCCCGCCCAGGGTGGCGAACGTATTCCAGGCGTCGGATGGGTCGAAATTAAAATACCCAAGTAAATTATCCAATTTGAGTGCTGTCGAGCGACAGAACGAAGACGGTGTAAATTATCGATCCCGGACACCGGCGCTTCGGGCTTTTCGCTCGAAAAGGCGTTCGTTCAAGCCCGAAGTAATAATAGGAAGCGAGAATTGGAGTAAAACACGCTCGAAGTGAACGTAAACCCAATCAAAGTGAAGGACAAGAAGGCCGGCAGCAATTTCCTAAAACTCGGACGTCTAGCCGAGAAAAGGGGGGAGACGCGAGCGTTGCGCGGGACAAGGGTCTGCGAAACAGTTCGAAAACAATTTTCTACTTGAGCGCTCCCGATTTGAAAGCTGCAGCAGGTGATTGCCCGAGCGAAGGGTTCACAACAACCAACCAATCAATCAATAAATCCTTCCGACGCTGCCTCCGGTTGTATGTCTGCTCATAAAAGCCGTCTTCGTCCGGTCGCGGCTGCCCGACGCAGCGGGAAACTTCGAGGCGATCGCGAGTGAAGGGAGACAGATGTGTGAATTGCACAAGCTCTGGTGGTAAACATCGCACATGGGAATAAGTACCACGGAACGGAGAAAGGAAGCTGAACAAGCGCGCAAGATACTTATGCGTACATACCGTGGAAAAAGAAACCGAAGGGGCTGGATAATTCGATTAAGGAGGGAAACGGAAAGAGTTGCGGGAGTTCCTTCGCGAGGAAGCTCGAGGAAATCCCGACGGCTTGGCTCGGTGGTGTCTCAAAACCTCCATCTGGAGGAGACACCGACCCAATTTTTCATAGCTCTCCCGATGGGATTGGCTCGGTGGCGAGAGGTGTATCGATCCGATGAGTGGTCGAAGAGAGAAAGTCATACAGCTAGAAAAATGACGCCCCATGGGCAGGCGTAATCAGAGCAAAAAGTTTAAGTGATAGGAGTCGTTGACGCTGAACGGTTCCCCTCCAACGGCTGACTGATTCGCTTGTATTCGCCATCGACCCGGGTCTGCCCTGCCTTCGTCCAGAGATAAAGGCTGCGATGCAACGCGTTGAAGCTGACTTCAAGTCTCCCAAGACGTAGAAGTCTTGACTGAGTCAACTTTGAAAAAAGTGGGACAGCCCTCTCGAACTGGAGCGTTGAGCTTCTACAGTCCCATTCTAGAAGGAGCCCTCGTGCTCGAACGGTCATGTCTCAAGGAAAAATCCGATCCTTGACCTCCGATTTTCGCGTGAATGATCCTTCGTCTGATCGATTACTCATTACTCCTTGAAGCTCTACCCTCATCCTCCCGTCTTTCCGCCCGGGAGGTTCTGTAAGTATTCTTTAGGTGAAAAATAATCGTGCGATTCTTCGGTGGGGCGGTGTGAGAGGTTTTCGTAGACCGATGCTCTGCTGACGTTACGTTACGCCCCAACACGGTGGTCTCCGCCCCGCTTGATCTTCCGTTAGATCAAAGGATCGAAGATGAGTCACCGATACGAGGTGACTTTAAGTTCCGGCAGGACGAGCTTCTACTCTGCGAAAAACCATCGGATACGATCGGCCACCTTGTGAGCCGATCTTTGGAGACGATCTAGGGATCATATGTATTTGGAGGAATAATCTCGATTACACGGCAGGTTATTCCCCCATGGATTCCGGGAGTTCCGGTGAAGTGCAGTGATTGGGGACTCCCACGTAAATTTGTTCATGGCAAGAGCTCGTCGGCCGAGAAAGGATCAAACCTCCACGTCGGTCTTCTCTCTCCCAGGGGAGTACAGACCGTATAATGAAGTTACTCTTGGCTCTCTTGGTACGATTCAGATCGCGCTCTATATCTTCACTCTCGGTGCGAGCGCTCGTTCATTACCGTCCAGAAGGTTGATCGCGGGTGTCTTCCATGTCAGCAACAAATATACATACAAACAGACGAGCGGTCCGGCAGGCAATTGAGAATGCAGGCGAACGAGGGTTATTTTAGAGTAAGCAGGGATTTACGCGATTGGCCTGACTTAACATAACTAGAGCGCCTCCGCTGCGCGAGTACACGCGGAGAACACGTAAGCATCACGGGAGCGTAGGCTGTAACGACCACGGCTTCCGCGAATAAACGGACACGCAATCGCCCACAAGTACTTATGTACGTAGAGAGCTACAGAAAAACAAAGCCTGCGAACGGATTAGACGACTCCGGCGGAGAATCGGACGAAAATGGGCTCTGATTCCCCCGGGCCAATTTTCTCGACAAGCAAGCACGTCAACGGTCACGCAGAGCGTGTCCGCAAACTGCGGGGCAGAACATCGAGACAGACATCCAGAGAGATCTTTGGAGGAGATGAAAGACAATAGTCAGGAGTGAATCCTTCGATCTGACGACAAGGTTGGCGGTCGTTTCCGCAAATGCTTCTCGACGTGAGAATCACGCTCCGCGTGAACCGTGGCCCGAGGGTAGAGGCTGAGTGGGCGCGAGCCTCCCTGCGGAAATTCCCTCCGGAAAACGCGGGAGCATCTTCGAAGGGATTTTGCTCGCGCAAGAAACTAAAAGCTCTCACATTGTTTCCTGGTTTGGGATGGGAGCGAATATTGTGAGCGGAGCCGATGGGGGAAGGAAAAGCTCTATCGTGCCAGATGCATAGATGAAGATGTTTCATGCTCCCAGTGATCCCGAATGAATATGAAGAGAAAAGAGGAAAAATAGGGAGATCGATGACGATAGAGGAAGCAGTGCTGGAGCGGCAGAACCCCTCGAAGCAAGGGAAACAGTGAAGAGAACCGTGTAGAAGTGTAGACCGTCAAAAGCGATGACCAGTGAATGGCTAGCTGAGATTGAGCCTACTGTGTACCCCGCGGGAATACTAGTAAGTTATGTGCATACTACTCCGTCGCCTCCCACGTCGTCTTCGGTTGCCCGCCCCTTCCCGCGCTGTTACCATACTCTCCCAATGAACTGGACGAGCTACCGACGAATCTCTTTTGAGCTCTCGGAGGTCGAAGTTCGCGTCGAGGGAAACGACTTCAAGCCGGAGGCGCACCAACTGCGCTGGGAACCGTGACTGCGGAACTAGATAAAAGAAATCTTTCCGTTACCCGGCGAAGGCTCCAGGCTCGCGCTCGAATCACGAGGGAGCGAGCGCCATAGCGGACTCATTCCTGACGGAGGCGGCTGGTCCTCGAGTCGTTATCATGAGCCTCCATTTGGCGAGCCAATCCGAAAATGGAGAGAACAATATGTTTGTTCTCTGCATGAAGAGAACTAGAACAGTGATGGTATAAACAAAAGAGTGAACTCGAAATACGCTGGAGCCGAGCTCGTCTGGAACAAAATCTGAGACCTCCCTAGAAGATTGTTCCCATCAGCCACCGAACCTCCTGCTGGCTGGGAAATTATAATTATTTTTCAACGTTCAGCTCTGTTGTTCCTCTGCTCCCGTTCCCCCTTCTTGCCGTCGCTGAACGCAGCCGTTCTCATGAGATGTCATTGGCATCGTGCCGCGCGTTTTCGCTCTCTCGTCGTGCGCTTGTCGGAGATTAGGATTGCTTTCGGCTCCGGTCGTCTCCGCTTTTGTCCCGAGGTCTTCGAAAACGTTAGCTTCAGCCTCTGTCCCGTCCGTGGATCGGGCCACAGTTGCGGGAGCGCGAGGCGAATGTTTGCTTTGTCTCCAAGGAGAGCCGGAATCTTTGAAGCTCCCTAATTTCCTGGACGGCAAGACGCGCGAAGAAGTAACAGCCAGATAGCCGAAAGCTTCCCGAGTCGAAGTTTCATGAGGGCCGTCGAGCCGCGGTGCAAAGCACGATTCACTCCAGTTAGTGGTGAACGTGCTTTCCTCTCCTCTTCCCTTATGGCTCTCTTCGAAGTATTTCGGTTAAATTACTCCCTTTTCCTCCGTCTGGCATTCCTCGTCCTCCCTCCTTTGTTGGCGTGCGTCGCCGCCACCCTCCAATACGATTCATGTTCTTTGTTTCCCTCGCTCCCTCTGATGCTCTCACGGCTTCTCCAGACTTTTCCATCCTTATTATTCATTCGCTCCTCGAAATATTCATTGCTCACGTTTCTTTTCCGAACCCTCGTGGCTTCTAGCCCTGGGTACTCCGTTTCCTCTCTGGATTTTCCTATTCCATATCTTCCGATCAGTTTCGACGGGGACTGGATCACCAGGCGGACGAAGACTCCCGGACGGGCCACAATGGAGGAAGTCAAACAGAAAATCCTCAGGCACAAAACTGTTCGTTCTCAAGTGACTTGATATCTTGAAGTATCCGTCGGCGTCTGTATTGAGCTCTGAATCCTCCCCGTATTCTCTCTCTGTCCCTATTCCGGATCCTTGCCCCAGTCGTGCTGCTTTCCGCTTGCGCTGTTCCACATATACTCTCCTTCGGATGTGTCTCTCGGTGTGTCTCTGCTGGGACATAAGTGAGTTTTGGCTCTCTGCAATCAGTAGAAACGAACACAGAAGGTTTTTCCGCGTCGTCTTAATCAGATAAGCCGAATAAGATGCCTCCCATAAAAAAATTGCACACCGCGCACGCCGAATCACAGCGGCTGTAACGACGACGATGTGCGTCAATTCAGTTTTTGCTGGAGCTTCTCTCGTCGTGGACTCGGCGTTCGTCTATGCGTGGTGAAGCGACGATTGGATTCCAAGACGTCAGCTGGATGGAATGTCCCCATCCATGGCGATGCGACTCCTCTTCAGAGAGATATAGAGTGACCAGGCGGGAAAGAAACCGCTCGAAGCGAGCGTCGTGAGAAATCTCTCCCCAAAGATATTCCCTCCCGGGGAGAGTGTCGAACGTCGAGCTATCGAACGGCGGAATTCCCGAAACGTCATACCGACTGATGGATCCGATTGCTGATCCGAACGGCAACTACAGATTAAACTTAGTGAGACGCCAGCATAGCCAATGGAGGAAAACAAGCGCATTGATCAAAGCTCCTCGCCCTTGTAGGATTGCCCGAATATTCCCGGGAGACGGGACCGATAGAACGTTCCTGGGATCCGCGGAGGAAGACTAGTCGTTCCTCTGCGAGGAAGCGCAGGAACACGGTGCGAGCAGCGCCGAGCTCATGATGACACTCGATACTCAGCTACTTTCGGGTTTGTCAACCCGAGCGACCATCGAAGAGCAAACACACCGAGGGAATGGTCGCCGAGTACGGGGGCGCACAACGTCGCAAACACGAGAACCACGGAGTCTTTTTTGAAAGCTTTTTGTTGAGTTTGTTTTCGGTTCTCGTGCTCACTCGCGCGAGAATTTCGCGCCGATGAGCAACGACGACTGAAGACAAGCACTACTTTCCGACGGCTTCATCACTATCGCCGATTCCGCGGACCTAGGCTACGTCAGCACACGGAGTCCGCGAGTGTGGTGTCAAAGACCCTCGATTCCGAATGCGTTCTATCTGAAGCTCGAAGAACCCTGTTTCGAGTGAACGAACCTGGGGAAGCGCGGAAACCGATGTCCACTCTTTCGTATCACAAGGTTTGAGGAGACCGTCACATTGGCTCAACTTTCTCGATGGAGCACCTGACAACGAGTTGGATTCATACATTCCTCGACGACAACCTGTCCGTTGGAAAACTGACCTAGCGGATTTCTCGCGAAGAAATTTTCCCCAGCGGATATCCGGGCACAAGTCTCGCTCGCGACGAGCTCGCCAGACCACTCTCCTCTCGTTTACTGATTCTCCTTCCATTTGCGTTTCGTCTCATTGTGTTGGAGGGCCCGATGACGATCTCTCGAATCAGACAATACTCTTCAGAGATTGTCCACTCGCCAGATCTATCCACTCACCGATCCGTCTGACCGGATAGATGGTAAACAGAGGCAAACCGAGAAATCGACGGAAGTGCCTCAAGTCTTCTCGAGGGTTATGATATGCCGCTTCGGGCTTCAAGCGTCTCTATCACTCCATAATATTGCCGATCAGCTGTTCGCCGACGAGTCACCGACCAGCTGTCGGAGCTGCATTAATCCATCACGGCAGCAATCCTTCAATCCAGTAATCTATCCGTTGGCTCAACGCATCCTAATTGAGCTTCGCAGCAACGCTAACGATGGGTTTTTAGCACAGATTTGCAGCTGGTGGCCAGTTGGCTGTGCATCCGTAACTCCGGAGAACACATAAATACGTGGATAGGCGGGAGGTTCGGTGCAGAGATCAAGTCTGAGCTTAATTGTTTTCACGGCTGTGGCGGAACGTTCTCTTACCCAAGGTCAGTCACGTGAACTTGCGAAACTTTCGGCTGGGCCTACAATAAGTAGTAATAGCTCGGAGAGATCCGATGGCAATCAAGAATCAAGTATGCAAATACAACAGAAAGCTCGTCAGCACACCGGTGAGCCTCCAATCGAAAGATAAACTTCCGTCGCACGTAGTATTTTGATCTCATTCATTCGGTCGGTCACATCTAGTCCAACGTGGTCGGTCCCCTCGGTGGCCCGGTGCCCACGTCCCTCCGGATACTGATCAGGGCTCGGCATGACACGATTTTTCGGAAAGTCTAACATGTGAGCGCATTGAGAGGCAAGTACTTCAGAAGATCGCCCAGCGATGGATCGATTCTCACCGCAGGGGGATCCTCCTGGGCGAAATTCTCGGAACGCAGCTGACCGCGAGACTCGTTGCGCGAGGGGGGGGGCGAGCCGAAGCGAAAGCTGAGTGAGAGTAACAGCTGACTCACCAGGATCGGCTGAGCGTGAAAAGATTCTCGCGCGTGGTGCGTGACACCTTATCCGTGAAAACGTGAGTGACATACGACCCAAGCGTCGGAGACTCGGACGATAAAACGGCCTGACGCAGTGGAGCTCCGGCTTGGCTTCGCGGCTGTCGAGACGCCGCTGCCTCCTGTATTGCTCGTTCTATCTTCAACTCGACCCTGATTGAGAAGCGTAAATAAGACAGGAGATGACAGGCAATGCCCGCCGTGGAGAACGCTTCGTGGCGTTGTACTTTGTGGGTGACGACTTCAGGCAAGTTCTCTCTATAAAATCAATCTTATTCGTCTCCTGATCCCTTTATCTATCCCGAAATACCTCAGAGGAGGGAAACCGTGCGGCTTCGCAGGAATCCGCTTGAGCAGTGCTCCAACCGGGAGATCCCCGGGGCTTGTTCGGCGAGCGCCGAGTGTTTCCAGGGGCGGTCGTAGACCTTTCGACTTCGGCGACGAGATTCGCGTTGCGGACAAGATCCATGGGATATCCGAAGGCTTTCAAGGAACTTGCGCAAGGTTACACGTCGGAGATCCACGCGAGGTCCATCGTCTGTCAAGACTCTGTTGTGGGAACGCTCCCATCCTTCGAGCGTAGGTAGGTATGTCCGATCTGGCTCTCGCTGGCACCTCTCCCGTCCCGAGGTCCTTCAAGCCCTCGCTAGAAAAGGACGAAAGTTCCGCGAATCGATCGACATCGGATCGAAACCGATGAACGCCTAGAGGTTGTAGAGACTCCGTTCCGATTGTTGACTGATTTGCCGATCACTCTCGAGATAATGATGAACCATCGTTCCCGCGGCTCCTGATGGAATCGAGAAACGATACCCAAGGCCGACTCGCCGGGAGCGAATCCGTAGACCCTCAAGCCTCAGGAGGGAATGTTTTTCTCCGTGCTCCATAAATCAATAATGCAAAAGTTCCTCCCCGATCCGGTGTTCTACATGGATGACTTTGTCGTGTAGCGAGCCCGAATGACGGATCGCTTGCTCCTACATATGTATGTGTGTATGTATGTACGTAGTACATGGTCCACTCTCGTTTGCGCAATGGCTACAGGACACGCGGAACATCTTTTTTGTCAAGCACGCCGAATAGACTTCATTCTCTTCCCTTGTTAACGTGCCCCCAAATACAATGGTCCCTATCATCGTCATGCGTCCTCATCGAGACTGGGAGGTTCCCCCGCCCGAAGGCTAATCCATCTTGTCCGACGTACCTGGGCTACGCTCCCTCTCGATGGGCTCTCAGGTACAATGCCTACGCTTTTGTGCGCGGCTCTCAATCGATCATCGAAGCCTAGTATCGTCATGTATTTGTCGTCCCAGCCTGGATCTGTTTCGAATCGCGCATTATTTCCGGCCTCCCTCATCCGGCTATTTTTCAACTCCCTTCTCTTCTCCTGGTCAATCTCGAACCGCCAATGACGTCTAGGACATGCCATCTCTACCGACTGCGCTGCATTCGTTCGTCCGTTTTCGGCGCGGAGCAACTCGGCGTCAAGAGGGAGATGATTGTTGCGTGCGAGGGCTGGCCAACGAACCGACTTTTCGGTTGAAATATTGTGCATCATTTTTTCTCTTGCGCTCGCTCTCCGACACACGCTCGAGCGGGGCCATCCTTCACCGACAACAGAGGAGAACGTTGTTGCACGGATGATTCCTCCTCGCAGGAATCCTGACCTTGTCCTTGAAAGCGTTCGAAATGTGGGATTACTCGCAGGACTCCGGGAATCGTATCAATCATACGAGCGTGCATCGCATGTCGTGTGGTGTTCGACGATACGATGCCGTCGAGTCTCCGAGACGTGAAGCGTTTGCTGCCTCAGTTCAGTGGGACTCCCATCCCGAATCAAATAAAAGTCCGTGCAGCCTGGGTCCCCGATGGATTCGCTTCGGTCCGGGGAATAAAGCCGATGAAAAGTTCTCGCTTTTGAAAAAAGCGCAGCGAGACGAACGGTTCCCCAGCCGGATCGACGGTCGACTCGGAGTAGAGCTCCAAGATGTGCTGGTATTGCGAAATTCGGCGTCGGGGAACGCATCGCATCGTTCCGTTCGGAGACGGGATGGAAACGGTCGGATAGAGCTCTTCTGGTCGTACTGGAGCCTTCAGTCAAGCATTCACTCGGTCTGTTTTTTCGTGACTCATAGCACCATTAATCTTGGTGTCTGAGACAAATCGTGGCGAGATTGAAAGCTGTACCGGGGACAGGCATTCTCCGACGATGAGAAACCTGCTTCGCCTCATGCCCGCTACCTCTCACTCAGTCTGACTCCCTCGACGTTGCGAGATGATTGATCGAATTTCAAGGCGTGAACATCATTCAGAGGATTTTTCCGCTGGCGCCCCGGACTCGAGTGATTTTCATCTTTCGGAGGACTCAATCGGCTCTCGGTCTTGGATCGGCATCCGAATTGGCGGACAAAACATCAAATTAATTCATGGAGACGGTTCATGTCTGAATGATCAGCATCCTGAATCGACGTCCCGCAGAATGTCATTGTCATCCGGGATTTTCTGGAGCATTTCCAAAACGTCACTTTCAAACTTTGGCGATCGCGCTGACGACGATTCGTCGAGATTACGCTTCGTTCCATTAGTACACCGGAGTCGCAAGGGATAAATCGTCGCTGATGCTCGAGCGGGTACGATTCGTTCGAGCTGGCTCCGATTTGGTTTATCTGCGAAAACTCGCTGTCGGAAAAAGTGATTGCGGGCTCCAGAGCCGACGGTCGAATGAGCGAACCGAGTGAAGTGGGATATCAAGGTGAGAGTACACACTCCTGCCGAGCGCGATTGGCGAGACGGGAAGCGAGAAGATTATCTTGAGAAAAAAAGAACCAACGCGATTAGGGCCGCTCCACAGGATCGACCTGAGGATTCTGAATCGCAGCTCGGCTGCCGTCGAAGTCTATTCGGTGTGGGACCTCGAGTTCCCGAGTATGAACAATGCAAATGTTTTACGATATGGAAACTTCAGGGTTCTGTGTGCCAGGTATCTGTATGATGCGATCTATTCCCGGTCCCCGGTCAGAATGACAGAATACAACATTGCCCGAGCGGACTCCGCTTCGGCCAGCCTGACTCTGCTTCCTCCGTAGAAATTCGTGTAGATGGGGCGTCGTCGACGTAATATGGCGGGAGCGAACAGAGTGGCTGAATACAAAGGATCAACCAACATGATATATGGTATTTACTGCACACTTCATGATGAATGATGGAGGCGTATGAATAAATGCCATGGTCGTCCAGAGATTCGGGACCGGACGTCGTCGACGTCCTCCGACAACAAAAGCCAATAGGCACTCGGTCCAGGCTCCTCGAGTCGGACGCTATATTTACACTTATAAGGATCCGATCGGAAATTCTCTCTTTGAAGCCCTCGGTATCAGCCCGTCTTTTCCGCCGCTCCGCTTGACACTTCCATTAATACTATACAAGGCTTAAGCTCTTGGTTAAGCCCTAAATCACATCTAATTCTCGGTGGCTAATGTGACGATGTTCTCGAAAACGTTCGCCGAGAGGGACGTCCCGTAGAGAGAGGAAGTTCCTTATCCTTTCGATGTGAGGATAAAGAGCAGACGAGTGGTCGCTGAGTATCGGGAAAGGACCGAGGGCTTGAGGAAGATGGGAAGAGAAGCCGCGCGGAAGCTGTGTTCGGCGGAGCGCAAACGCTTCAGCTTTGAGGAAACAAACAGAGAAAAAATCGGAAGTTGCTGATACGGCTCAAGTGTAGCGACTACCAATCGCGGAATCCGGTATTCGACATGAGCCGAACCGGGAGTCCTCAGGGTATCGTCATCAATCCTCGGTATGACATTTCTGACGGAAGCGGAGCGCTCGCGTAATTGGTAGTCGAAGGATGACCCAAGCCATGCCAGCGGGGTGTTCGCGATTTCTCCGATCGCTCGCAGGATTCGAAGGGCAAATGAGAGTCGACTAATGGATAAGGCAGCAAGTGTGGAATCCCGAGAGCATGATCGGAGGGGTTTCTCACATTTAGCCACGGCGTGTGTACGACGCAACATGCTCGCTCAGCCAGATAAATCTGATAAAGTCGTGGGACACTTTCAGACGCAAACAAAAGCTCGCAGTTGCCTATCTCGGTCCAAGTCGCGTCGGACATGAAAGAACGAGGGGAGAGCAGCTGCGAGCCTCGCCCCGCTAACATCATTGCCTCGCTAACGTCGCCGCTACCACCAACGCTGCCGTAATCTAATACCGCTCTTCTGCGTGGAGGTATAAGACCGATTGTTGCGTTTAGACAAATACCACCGTACCCGAATCGGGCTGATATGGGGTTAAGGCACTTTATGCTCTAATTTGCAGTTGCGAAAGTGCATGTCTGGCTCTGAATGTGTTTCCTCGCCCATTGTCCACATCCGAGGCGGTTCATACCCTAGACAGGCGTATCTCAGGAGAACGGCCTAATTTTCTCATTGAATGACCGTGCTCCCAGATCACCGAGCTCTCGGATTACTTCATGTTGATTCAAGGAAATACTCGTCGGGCCATTGCGATAGTTGTCGGCGCGAAAATAAAAAAAGGGTCGCAGACTGCGAGAGCGCATAAGCTTCCACCTTAAAAGCGATTTGTGAATTCCCGAACCCGAAATTTAAAATGTCGTAGGACTAAAGCAACCTAGTCGTGTCTCGAGAAGGGAGCCTCTCAGATCTTATTCCATAGAAATCGGTTCGAAACTCGTTGAGCTGGAGAAACCCTATGTGACGCAGCTCCGGCCCCGGAATCTGCTCCCGACACGACCGGCGACCCATTGGCGGCAACGAGATCGAGGAAGGCTCTGGCAGCTGTTCTTTTTCATTCTCTCAGTTTTCCGTAGCTTCTCCGATCGACGGATAACTGGCAATCCATTCTGATTCCCTGGACAGTCTGGGAGATAGGGTTGTTTGAACTATTCCTTGCTGACGTCCGATAATGAGCCTTCTGAGGATATCGGATGCACAAAGCAGCGTGCAATATAGAACATCTTCCAGCTATCGTTTGGCTCTTGGGAATTGCGCCCCAGAAGAAACTAAATATTATGTATACGGAACCTCTGGGGGCGATATAAGCCCGCTGAACTTGATCTGTCCCTTCCCTCCCGTGCGGAGAAAAAAAGCCAATCAATCAGAAGGATACTCCGACCTCAAATCAAAATCGATAGTAGGTCTCGAGTTCATTCCCCGATTCTGGATGGACGAACACTCCGTTCTCATCCGTCTAGCCGTATATTCAGTCGTCACCGATGCGTGCCCAGCGGTCCGCGGTCGTTGGGGGGCGCCTTCAGCCTTGAACCGAGCTGAAATCGAGTCTGAAATCGCCTGCGAGTATGATTCCGATCACGCAGGTCCCGAAGCTACCTGATACTGCCCAGCCTCCAGCATCTGTATCATGTGCCCGCAACTTTGCCAGGAACATATCGTTTCAGTATTGCGGCTTTTAGTACACATTACAGACAAGAGTTCGAGGAAACTTACACAGGGAACCTGCGGGCGCGCCTGGACAATTTTTTCGAGCCTTACCAGTGACTGACCACTATGGCGAGAGCCTTCGAATAAAATGTATTGGAAAATACACGCCATTCCTTCATGAAGTAGACCCTTTCGAGTCTTTCTAACTTGCGTCCGACTATTCACGTGATCCGTGATTCGCGATTCGCGATTCGTTGCGTCGGAGTTCTGCCAGCAGCCCTTGAGGATCCTCGCATCATACAAAAAGACGATACTCAAAATCCATACGACGCGAAGAATTCATAGGGAACCGGTATCCCAGGAGCTGTGTTAAGAACAACTTCGAGGAGCTTCACATCTCACGAGCCGGTAGGACATGGGAAGCGACAACGTCGAAGCCACGGAAAAATAGCCCAGGCGAGAAGGAAATATGAAAAAGCTCAGTTTTGCGCGGAGAGCTCGGGCTCTGCGGCGATTTTTCTTCTCGCTCATTTTCTGCCCCGGCAGCCGCCTACACGACGACATTGTAGCGTCGGGGACGTTCCAGAGAAACACGATGCGACGTGAGACTCTCTTTCTCTTTCCTTTCGCCTCATTTTCGTAGACCACGAATATCCGAACATCATCAATTTCATAGAAGATAGGGGTTCGCTAGAGCTGAATTTTTCCGACAGAGCTTGCTCACCAGCCGTGTCCGCTCCGTCAAGATATCCACCAAGGCCGAGCCGTTTAGTTCAAAACGGAACAGGCAGAGCAGATGAACGCACGAGAGAGCAGATTCAAGAGGGCTGAGGAGAAGATCGAGTGTGTGAGACGCTCGCCTACGAGGGAATTTCGCTGAGTGAGTTCCAGTGTAGTCGGTGATTTCAAAGTATCCGGGCTATCGGACCGCGAACGAGAGACAGCCCCAGAATTCCCGGAATCAGGAGTGACAGACCCAATCGGGAATCGATGGCTCCTGGCGGAGTCAATACCTGGCATAGGAGTCGGTCCGCCATTTCTGAGCGGCACTCAGACCTAAGATGAATGGGTGTCATTTGTAAGTGTTATCAGATCGGCCGACAAACGGAGCGGACGACAGCCGCCATGAAGTATTGACTGCCAAAGGACCGAATGAGAGAACACGAAGCCATTCTCGGAGCCTCGACGACTTCGAAGGACGGCTATCCACCCGCGACCACCTGAGCACACTGCGTGCTCACAGATCGGAATAAACCTCGCGAGGTTAACAACCTCGTTATCGAGCGTTTTTCTCGCATCAGGACACTTCTGACTGACAGGTATATCAGTGCCTGATGAGTGGGTCCGAAGTCCGCCTCGGATCCCACGCCCCTCGCTGTTGGGAATCTCATTTCCGTCGATCCGGACGCGTTCTCCATCCAGATTCCTTGTGCCTCGAATTCTAGAGCGGGCTGCCGCGAGGTGTCATATCACTCCCTTAGTCTCTTTCTGGAATCGATTTTCGCGAGAATAGTCGCCATGTCCTGGAGGATTGCGCAGAAGACAAATGGCATTCGGGAACCCGACCTCCGATCGAAGTTTGTCGAAATCCCCAAGGAGGATTTGCTTCTATCAACTTGCAAGCTCTCCGCCCATTCGCCGAACTCTCTAATCGTTTGCATGGCGATCGGATCGGATTCTACTCCGTGCTAGAGCATCGAATATCAGGAATAGAAATAGGAACAGTGTCTAGGAAAATCGTCGTTGCGATACAGTTCTGCTTGAGTCCTCTGTAGAACACATGACTCCTCACACTATTCACCCCCATTCGCTCGAATAATAGAAGCGGTCTGTGCTATAAATCCGTGATCAAATTTCAATTACGGGAGATATTACTCCATCGAGAATGCGGTTTCGATAAAAATGTTTTCCGATTTTCAGTCGCCATCGGGTCTGCGGACAACCTCTCGCGGAGTAGGGCAGGTGAGTTCGAACTCCGGGAATTTTTCCAGGGTTTCGAGAACTGAGTGACTCAACGCCTGAGCCTCCTTGGAGCCGAACCAGAATCAGGGAGGATACCAGGAAGGACCCACGGCCACGCGGAATGCGTGCCGAATGATTCGGGGAAGTCGACGCTTGGGCGCACCTACCGCTCTAAAAGCAAGGCCAGGAATCGGTCCTATAATGCAATTCTTCTCGTGTCTCTGTAATCCATCAGGGTGGATACGGTCAGTAGACAAAAGCCAGAAAGAGCTCGGGCACCACTGACACCTCATGTAACCGAGTGGACGTGTTACGAAAGCTAGAAAGTTTCTCAGAGCCAGCAAGGAACACTTCTAGTGCGGACGTGTCCTCGGAAGATAGATAGATTGATAGAAAAATCGAGAGCAGAGCGGGAGTTCACGTCTGTATGCGGTGACGTTGACGACGATGGCTGTACGTGACGTCGATCCTGTCAAAGTCGGAAATACCTCAGAGTCGGAGTCTGGCTTCTTTCTCAGAGCTCTCGATAGCGAGTTAGCCGGCGGCTAGGTGCTCCCCCGGCCAGTAGCGTACCCAGGAGGAATCCCAGGGGTCCTTGGACCCCCCGAGAATCCGTAATGCGAATGTATACGAGCGGGTACCCATTCTGGACCCTTGGACCCCCCAAAATCGGTACGCCTCCCCCCGAAAAAAAATCGTGGTACGCTCCTGCCTCGGGCAGCAGCATTGATGATAAATACCATCTCCTAGATATAGGGACGAGATTGGCCCCGCGCTAATCATTCGCATGCTCCACTCTACGCTCCGATTCATCGTCTGGGAATTATCCAGCAGCGGGAGAAGAGCTTTTGAGAGTTCGCTTCCCCGTGGGTTTTTCTCCCCTGGCTCCTCCCGAACTCCTGCACATCATTCATCCGAGCGAGCGTCCGAGATTGAGCTTCATATTTCGCCTTCTGTCCGACCCCCTCCGAATGAGAATTGGGATTCTTCAGGGATGCGAGGGAGGAAGTGACTTCGGATGCGTTCCAGAAGAAGGCTTATTCCGTCGCGGATCGTCGGTCCTACCCGGAGCTTTTCAAAGGAATCACGTACAGCCCGGCAGCGTCGCTCCCCTGCTGATGCGCGTGTGTTCCTCGTCACCGTCAAGTTGACGGACAGTCGCGTCCCAAACACGACGGGGCTCTTTCCTCAGACGTTTACGACTTCGGGAAATCGAAAGACCTCCGTCTGTCCGTTGATATTGTAGCTGCGAGTACGAAGAAGCACCGGTGACAACTGATCGGCCGGCCTCGTCTTGGGTTACACGGGTCGAATCAGACTCACAGCCAACACTGCCCAGATGATGGGAAACTCCCTACGGGTTCAACCCTAACATCGGGAAAACCGATCAAAACCTCGACGACGGTTTTCTTTCACCGACTTCGTAACTCAACCTCGTCAAAGCCCAATTTCTGCGCTGTGCCGAGGGGTATCGACTGTAGCGGCCCCACGCGGGAGCCTTCGGAAATACCGCCGCCGCCCTTGTGCGAAACCTGATCGAGTATTTTATTTCATACAATCCCACTATCGGCGTGTCCCTCGAACTCGACGCCCTAGCGAGCAGCTTTTCCTCCCCTGGAATCGTGTTGACGCTTTTCTCGTTGATTGAATCAGAGTTTGCGAGCGCAAGCCCCAAACGGTCTCAAGAAGTGATTAATTCGATCCCGACCGGGAAAATCGGGTCAAGGCTCTCCGCGTCCACAGAAAACAAGACCATGCTGTGAGGAACGAGGCGGATGAACAGGTTTACGGGAAGACTTCCGGGAAAATCGAGCGATCCCGATTGAATTTATCAGGATTTTCGGTGGTTTCCGGCGTTCCGTGTCTGTTGAACATGGGGATATGGCGGATAGCGAAGCCCCAGGGATCAACTTTTCGGGGGCTCCAAACCCGACCGACTGCCTTGCTCGCCTCCTGGGCAGAGGTTCGAAGTTGAGCCTGCGCCAGCATCGGTGGAGATCATCGGAATTCGCTCTCTATCTTTCGCTTCCGCAGTGCTCGCGTGAGTCGTCCGATGCGCAGACGAGTTCCGCTTGCCTCCAACGAAAAAGATGAGACCAAATAATTGTAGTGTAAGGCCGGATATCCCCACAAGAAGAGTTCCAATAGAGTATTGCCCTTCCCTCCGGCCGGGTGCGTTGCCTACGAGCTTCCAACATCACGGAATACTTCGCGAACGAGCCCTTGACCCGGAGCTGACTATGGACCTTAACATCGGCGTTTCCCAAATCAGAAATATTAATCATGCATCATCAATAATCATCATTTTTAATATTCATTATGAGCTCATTCATTCGGCGCAACGATTGCGACACGTTTTCGTGCATATGCAGAATGACTATTGTATCGGGGGAAACAGAGAAAAATCGGAATGTATGCTTTCTGTTTTCAAAGCTTCAGCGAGAGTTAGATCTCTTGGGTAAATCCTCCGATCATCTTCTCATTCAATTTTTCAAGGTTTTCAAAGCTCGTCGGCTGACTGAGTGCTATCTCAGGACTACACAGGACGTTCGCTGAGTGTTTCCAATTCTTCAGGACAGAGAAGCAGCGCCTGGACCCACTAAAGTTCTATCGGTATAGCCCTCGAGCTCGACCCTGGCGGCCCCACTCAGCAGGAAGTTCCTCTCACGCTACTGGGGGCGGGGGAACATAAGATAATAAGGAAGCGGAAAACCGATCATTGCGGACTTATCCCATATCTCTCTCAAAATGGAGGATCTGAAACCAGACACCACGGTAAGCTTTAAACTTCCGACTGGCAGCACAGCGGACGCGAGAGCTTTCCGACGATGACGTAGATTTGACCTTGAATCTGAATAGCCACGAAAAAATAAAACCTTCGGAGCTATTCAAGATCATGTTCGCTGAATACCCGAACGAATCGAGTTTCCTCCTCCCGGTGTCACAAATAGACATCAGACATCTCCCTGCTCGACATGACACCGGTCGGTCTATCTATCTATCTATCTGATATCTATGAATGTATGTACCCGGTACATTGTACCGCCATGAACACCAGCGACGCCGACGGCGTGGAAACATTAAATTACCTCGCGATTTCGCAAGCGCGGGAAGCGATTGCGTGTTTGCTGTTCTCGAGCTCTTATTGAAATAAGTTCTTGGCTTGTTCGTCTCACGCTCGGCTGAAAGCGTCGCAAACGAGTCTCGTCGTCTCTTAGGCTGTAGATAAAAATCAAGCCAATGGTGCAGCTCGCGATTCATGAGGGAAATTCGCGTTTCGCAGCAGAGACCTAAGCATAGAGAAAGTAGTGACTGAGTCATCAAATGATGAATGCGCTCAAGGGGAGATTCTTGTTAATCTTCCGCGAGCGCAAACATCTGTTGTGGTCATATTCGCTATTTTTAAATGCTGTCACCCTCAATGGTGGGAGGACAGGCTTAAGGCCTCAGGCAGACAGTCGGACAAGCGAACCGGCAAACAGGCGAGCAGGTACACTCGTCGGTCACTCGGTCTTGTAGACGAACAGGCGGGCGATCGGCCGGCCGGCGGGAGGATGAAACGTTTAGACAGGCGCGTTGTAGATGGCAGGTGATGGAGGCGAAAGAAAACGCGCCGTCGAGAAGACTTCTTCGGAAGCCCGACCGCTATCAGAGCAGAGAGCACCTGAGAAACGAGCGCACCACACAGGCTGAATAGACGGCGTTACGGAGAGCGCAATGCACTTCCGATGCTCATTGCGATGAGATCCGCGAGATGAACGATCACCACAGCCCGCGATAGATGTTGCGGCCTCACCGCTGTGCTTCCTCAGTGTCAACGTCTCTCCGATGCTCTCTATCGAGCTGTTCATTCGAGGTCGCTCGCGCAATAATTTTTCGGCGCGTCGTTGCGATCGTTTGCGATCCGCTTGTGATCCCTGTTTCGTTCGGGCGGGCTTCGAGACCATCGAGTTAGAGGAATGGATACGTCTCGTCGATTCCGTCTGAATCTTCCTCTGGTCGAGTGTGCCGCCTGATTTTCGAAGCAGAAGAAACCACCTGGGAGTGCGGAGTGAATTACCTGGAAGTGACAAGTGAGTTATCCCGTCCGGACGTCTACCCGAATGAACGGTGACGCCCCCCCATAAACAATTTAGGCGTGTTCGTGGGCTCGTCCGTGAGAGAAGTTAATCTTGCCCCTCGAAAAGTGTTCGTTTCCTGCCGGTGCCTTCAGCTTGGAATGTGTGCGTCAACTGTTTGGCTCGGTGAAGTTTGTCGTGCACGACCGCGATTGCCGCGCTATTCGTGAGACGTGTCCTGCCAGTCACTCAATCCAGGACTTACGGGATCATGACCTCGGAAGCAGGTAGGGGCGAATTGAGAGATAATTAGGAATGGGGCGATTTTCAATTTGGGCCCGTCCGCGCCGCGGTCGACTCCGGTGTCCGATCGACTGCGAGCGTACGTGCCCGAGAGGTCTGGATTGAGTCTAGAAGTGAACAGGGGTCCGCCCTTCGTGGTCGTTGGAAAAGCAACAGATGAGGAGCGGTACTCAGATGTTGTGAGCAATTGGCTAGATCTCGGAGCTCCGGCTCGAGTATCATCCTCGTCGTCGACATTTTCCCGGTGGGTGTCGAGAGGACGTGGGCGGGCTTCGAGCTCTTCTCTCATTCAGTCTCCGCAAGCGACGTTCCTTCGACGGTCGTTCTTCGTATCATTCTTGCTCTGCCCGCAGTTTTTTTTCTCCATTCCTGCGGGAACAAAAGACTCCCGGAGAGTAGACGTGATACGCCTTGAAAACAGGCCGGTCGCAACGCGAGTGGCGATGTCGGAGAATCCGGAGCTGTCGTTGACGAAACGGCGGCAGCAAAGTCAACAGCAAGCACTTCTGACAGAATTCACGAAAAATTCGCTGGCGAATATAGACGTGCTCGGAGAACAGGCTCAGTATTTGCTCTCGGGTCGCATGCTTGTAGCAGTCGTGGGGATCGACGCATCTTGCGCACCGCCGCGCGCCGGCGCCAGTTCGATGGCCGGGTCAGGATCGTAATCGCGAAACTCACCCAGACGCTTCATGAAAATCGGAGCTCACTCGAATGCCTCAGGGGTGGTTGTTCTGTTTTCGACATGGGGAAAAATCCAGGGACTTACTGGAATACACTTATCATTTGAAGTAGGTCGGTAATTCGACGCGAGTCGTGGAGCGATGGCGCTTACGAGCCCCAGAACTGAATTCTTGGCAAAAAATTGAATCGTTGAGCGGGACGGAGTTTTTCGAGCAGACACGTGAAAAAATGAATGAGCTCACACCAAAACCAGTGCAAGACTCGCCGCGGCACGAGAAGAAGACGAAATACGCAAGGAAGCGAAAGAGAGAGAAACGCTTGCGTTACCGTCAGGGGGAAAACAAAGAAGACAAAAACTACCCCTGGGCCCGAGTGAAAAGACTTCTGTAAGGCCTCAGGGCACCGTCTGCTTGAAGATAATGTGGGAATAATTGCTGCGAGTTGCGCCGCCGCTCGTCGTACTGACGGAATCCCGTCTCGAGCCACCGAGCGACTGTGCGTAAAACGTCTAACAATTGCTCCATGTATGTACTGTCGTCGCTCCCGAACTAAGGGCGGGAAAGGCCCAGCCAGCAGAAAACTTCGGTAGCGAGCGCGGTGAGCGAACAATGAAGCCGGACGACGGAACGAAAAAAGAAGTGACGGAGTCGGAGCGGAGCCAATAGGGAGCTAGGGCTTCCCAAGGAAGACGAACAAGGGAGCGAAAGCCGCGGCGTTTCCTTCGTCGTTTTGTCTGCTCTTCATCACCGACGACCACCATCTGCCTCTACGTCAATAATGTTTTTATTTCCTTTCCATATGTCGTTCCCCCCCCCCCCAGCTCACAGTCGTGGCGACGACGTCTTATACAGATATTGGACTCTTCCCTCGCCTCGCCGTCGTCATTATCGGGCGAGAACCTGTTGTCCCGTTCGCATCGCCACCGATTGTCGAGCCGGATAGGACTTGAGAAGAATCGTATACACACCGGTTCCCTGGACTCGCGATCAGTACGAGGTTTTCCCCGAGCATCGGATGATCTTCCAAAACGCCCGGCTCCACCTGCTCCCACCATTTTTCGGATGTCTTCACTGACTGAGCGAATCTCCGCTGGAGAGAAATCCTGTCTCCCCGCACTGTTATATTTCTTTCTCCATGTCGCTGCCGTCGCCTCGGGGCAGAGGCAACGCGGGTACGTGGCTAGGTGACTCTTCGACAAGCGAAACCCATGCTTGTCTGCTTCACGTGTAGAACACGAATGTAAGAAGCCCGCAGAGACCCTCGACTGTAACCCTCACCTCCTGCAGTAGTTACTATGACGCAGACTAGTTTCGATGCCGGGGCCTTGAATCAACGGAGCTATTTCGCATTTGAATTTTCCGCCGGGTATTCTTGGCGTTGCGGGTGCGGGGTCATCCCGACTGCCCTCCGTATCCTCACAAGGGAGCGCTTCCCGAGCGGAATACGGCGAACTTGTTTGTGCACGGTCAGATGTCAACCACCTGACACCTGGAAGAGTTGCTCCCGGGAATCGAGTCTGAACATCTCTGTTCCTAGAAATGAGCGGCCCCGACTTCCCTTTGACCGAAATATGTAGCAGTTTTGTCCCCCTCCGCACGCCGCCGCTGCCGCTGCGCCGCCGTACCATACAGTCGCTGAGCCCCCCACTTCGTAGACAGCTCACGCACCTACACCAGTCCAGAGTGCGAAGAGGACACAAGATCAGAGGAGATACTCATGCGTATCGGGAAGCTGTTGTTACGTCGTTCCGGGATATGTCACCATCGGACACCGAGACTCCATCAGATATGGCGGAACGGATGTCGATTGAATGCCTGAACGTACGGAGCATGCCGGTCAGATACGCGAGGACGTTGCTCTCGGAGACCTAATGGAGTTTTCTGATCTCTGATGCGACTTTATCGAGGCAATAGTCGTCTCATGGAAGCGTTATATCGGCCCAGTCGTACCGAGGGAATTCGAGATCATCAAGCTCAGGAACCTCAAAGGAACAGAGAGAATTAGTGTCGAGAGAAGTAGAAAAGTCCTCCCGGCGGCGCCCCGAGTCAGACACGTAAAGTCGTTCGGACGCGGCAATTGCTCGTGGGCGGGAGCATAAGCAGCAAGGCCGATTGGGGCAATCGAAGATGATAAACAGTCGAAGCTTGCTCCAATAGGTAGAAACAAGACGACAGATAGTTTTGCGTTTAAGCTGTCGATTACGTCAGATGGAGAATGGAGGGCAACAGGCAGCCAGCCACCGGGAGAAAACCGCCACGGATCGCTTGACGCCGAGACAACCAACAGGCAGAAGTATTACCACGGAGCAACTGACGCACGGGAAATAATTTGATTAGCGCTATTTCCGCCCAATGGGCAGACCTCACACCGGTGGCCGCGGGAATCACCAAGGCAAGAGGAAGACAGAAACTGGCTCCCAAGCATGAGAGCCCACCGGCGGCTGAAGTGGCCGTTACGTGTCGCTCCAATATCTGGCAAGACAGTATGTCTTACGAAACCGTATCCTCCAGCGTATCATTCGTTGAACAACACAAACAATGAAGCGAGCAGCTAGCGGGAGTTGCGAAACGGATGCTTCTGGTCAAGAACTCGCGAGCTCCATCTGGACTCATCCGCGTTGATACGATCGCTCCTCGCGAAGTAGACGACGATGATATTCTCCTTGTATGCCCTATGGAGGCTCATCATGTCGTTTTTTGGAGAACAGCTCGATGTGGCAGCTCTGCCGGAATCCGATGAGAACGCGAACGACGGGAAGCATGCGTCATCCACGGAACGAGATGATGACATCAGACCGTAAGACGGAATCTAATCCCATTATGACGCTTTTTCTCGAGGGGCAACACAATAATAGTTTCGCGAGAGTCGTCCGAGAGAGCCCATTCTCATCGACGGTTTGTGTACTATCTAACGTAAACACCAATGTGCGGTGGCAAGACAAGAATTCTCCGGCTGTTTAATTTATCGCGTCGTTTGATCGAAATATTCGATACGGCGCTCGTTCCGAAGTGAGACTGAACGGTGATCGCCTTCGCGAACTGGGTCAGTCAGTAAGATTTTGGGAACGCTACGTTGCGACTGAACTTCTTCCAGGGGAACTGGTCTCTGCCAGCTTGAGAAAGATGTCAAATGCCGGAATCGGAGTGAGAAGTCCGAGAGAACCGAAGCAAGCCAAGGAAAAATTCCAAGCAAATGATTGACTTCGCTCCTGGCTCGTAGCACGGAAGCGAGGAACGATAATGCGTTCAATAGTGTTTATCTCGTGAGGAAATGGGACGATGGAGCGACGAGGCCTTCACCATCATTTCTGTGTCCATGCTCTAGCCCTGCGCTTCCCCCCCCCCTTCTCTGTCGGAGTCGATTTCCGGACTCATTCACCAGGTTTCTCATCCTGTTGTCAGTGCTGTACTGACCTGTCGTCGAATAAAAAGGCTTGACATTTTCTCCTCTCGCGACTTCGTGACCTCAATTCAACGAGAGACGAATCTTCTGCGGCCGAATGCTTCGTTCAGGGTCCTCATCTATCAGATCCCGGTGGAATCGTCCGCTCTGTGATAGCGGGAGCTCTGACTCGTCCTTACGGAGTGAGGAGAGAGGGAGAATAGGTTCTTCGAAAAGTTCATTATTTTCGCCAATACTCTGCCCAAGAAATCGCAACAGTGGGAATATTCACTATTCATTGAGGATGCTGCCGGGCGACCCGCCTCCACGCAGAATGCGGGAGCTGGCGTGATAGAGAAAGGTTCCCGCTTCAATCGAGGAGGAGTTCTTGGACAAATTAGCCAGCAAGCTGTCAGGACGGCGAGCACGCCAAGTTTTTAAGGGCAAAGAAGCACTGATGTCGTCTGATGACAAAATCAATTCTTATGGCAGACTTCGTTCCGCAGAACCGGGTATAGACTAATGACTTCCTGAGATTGCCCTTCAAACTCCAATCTCGAGCCAAGAGGATCGAAGCACGGGAAAAGCGAGTTCGAAGGCTGAGGACGAGCACAAGTGGCGACGAGGGCTTCAACAGGGGCAAACAGCATGGCGGATCGAACAGATTCGGTCTGGAATCGGTTCGTCGAGAAAGTCCGGAACGGTAATCGTCGACGGTGCGATTTTCAGTCGGCGGTACCCTGAGGACATCTTCAGGTGGTCTCCAGTCCATCCCGTCAGCTCGACAGTCCAAGCGAGTTGACGATAACGAGCACGAACCTTGAGAATTTCAGAGCTTCCGTCGCTCCCGGGAACGAATCGATCCGAACATGCGTTTCCGCTCGGAAGGCTCGTCCTCTGGGATCCGAGAGGGCTACACATCTCCACGACAGCTCTTGCCGGTCGGTGATTCTCTGGGAGCGGTCGTCACCGACAAAATCTCACGACATGTCGGAGGGTCTTGTCGATGCACACGAGCACAACAACTGTTCTCTTCGGGCAAAGAGGGATCTCGCTGGAAAGCTCACTCCGGGCTCTGTTCATGATCTTCCGCCCCGAATGTCCTCTCCTTCCCCTGAAAACAATTTCCCTGATGACTTACCCGGGCTCAGAACGCGGCCCCGTCGTCATCCGGCTGAAGGATGCCCACGAATCCATGTAAATTAGCATCGATTTAGAAGTGACCGCCGGCAATCCCTGACGGAGTCTCGTTCGGCCATCACTGCTTCCTCGTTCCGCTTTCGGACGCATGTCGGGGCAAGATTCCGCTGCAAAGAAGTGGACGAACAAGCGAAATCGCTACATAGACGACGCAAGTGAGTCTCTTCTCTGGCACAGACGAGAAAAAAAAGCCGCGAGCGCGGACGCGGTCTCTCAGACACACCGCCGGACAAACGATCCGAGTTGAGGCAGCTGAGTTTCCGTGGGCGAACTCTCAAGCGCAATACACACAGAGGGATGGATTGGGACTCGGATGTCTCCTTTTCTTCGAAACCTCGGAAAAAAGAGCCCGGAGGGATCCCTGGAGGGAAACGGTGGAGGCGTGCCACCTACGTACCTGCTGATTTGTAAACCTTGCCGGTGCACGTTTTCTTATTCTTATGCCATTCGCCCGTCGACTGCTGAATTTATTCGTCTTTTGCTGACGAACGATAAGTCTCTTGTCTCCTGCTTGCCTCGGTGGTCGACTTGCGGCGGCTGCTATACGTAGAGTTTGCTTTCTGTACTGCGTCGTTGACTCTTATCGCAGTCTCGATCAGGACATTCTTTCCCTCCTCGTTCAGGTCATAGGTTCAGACACTTTATTGGATTTTTGATATAGAGCCCTTCGAAGTTTAATAGCCCTTCCTAAAAGATGATCTACGAGACGCGAAACATACGACAATGGCGCTTGGGAGGCAAAAAGGGTTCCTTGTGGGACGCGCGCGCTATTGATGGAGGAAGCTTCCCGTCAAACCCATTGTCCGACCTCTGATTCTCGTTTCGCACGGGCTTGCATCGCCGAGCGAGGCTTCTCACGCTATCAATAATAGCGACGACTAATAATCGACCCTTAGGCAACTCGCCTAGATGTTTCTCTGAACTTTCGATTTATGCTCCGAGGCTCTCGAGCCGTGTCGGACCTCCGTGTTCCGCCCGCCGGTTTCGCCGCCGCCGAGTACATAGTGTGCTATGAACTCGTGAACGCATCACGCGGACACATACTTCCTGACCGATCCTTACTTCCTCCCGAAAAATTTTCGGTCCGATCGGAATGCGAGAGCTCGTAGGCCCAGCTTTGATGAAATTACCGACTCGGTACGACGACGCCTGCCCATCAGGTATTCGAGCAACGGCGCGTCGCAGTTCTGATACAAGGTTCCACAAAAAACGGCTGGCAGACTCACACTCAACCGCCTGCGCGAGGTGTCTGGAACGCCCCTGCGCGTGAGCATACCAAAGTTCCTGCCCATTTCGTCCCACGATCTCTGCTGAGCCTCTTCCCCATGTCGCGCATGATCGGATCGGGACATTCCGAGATGCAGGAAGCCGCTTGGGCTCCGCAGGTGTGGGCGTTCGCGGAATTTTCCAGGCTCTCAGAGAACAGGTGAAATGAAAGTTACTCATGACGACTCCCTAACGGTAGCGATCGCGGTAGTCTAGCCCATCATCGACGCCAACGCCGAGATCTCGTTTCCGTCTTTTCCATCAACTCGACGTTCTCCATGTTCCGACGAGCTTCACGGGGAACGGCGCCTTCGTCCGTTCTCTGAGTTCTTGCGGAGGCCAAAATTTGTCAAGAAGTCGCTTCGAACTAATTTCAGGGGACGCGAGAAAAAAAACGGTGACGACGCCGACGCCCCTGATGCTGGAACCGTCTCGTCTGATCGAATTTGTCGAGGCGGACAGTGCAGGACAAGTAAACTAACTGACAGGCTACGATGTCACGCTCCGGCTGACGACACGTACTTATTTCGCGTGTTCGTTGGCGTGTCAGTAAGTCGTGAGACGACCGCACGACGGGAAATTACTCGCATCGCTCCAATCGAAGCCATTAGAGATTACTTCGCGCGGATTGGCAGAGCGGTTGTCGGGTCGACAATTCCATCTCCCGGCGAGGCCTGATAAGCCATCGATCGCAGTAGTTCCGGCTCTGGAATCAGTCACATCGACCCCCGTCCGAGCCTGACCGAGAATTTCAGGGTCTTTCCTTCTCTCTTCCGATGGAAAGCTTTCCACCGTTGTCTCGGGGCCCAGGCTCCGAGATGCGAAGCTCAGGCGACTCGTCGATCGATGGGAGGATCCCGAAAAAAGTGGAGCTCGCACGGTAGGGGGCGGTGACCGGATCCCGGAGCCTAAGAGAGATCCAGACGCTGCTCTTTCCGTCGTATCTCTCGTTAACTTCTGCTTCCCCGGTCGCAGTTTTTGATTGGGACGGAGTTTCGCCAGCTGGGCCGCCCATATCCCACTGAAGAACAGAAATGAAATATCTCGGTTCTCTTTGTCAGACGTCGGTCCTTACGGCGAGGGCGAGTTGCCTTGCAACTGAGAGGACTCGTGTGTTTGTTGATGGGTAGAGAACAGCGGGCTGTGCATAATTTTGCTCGAGATGTTGCCGTACATCACGAGCATCCTGGTCAGACCTGGAAGGACTGCACGACTCGGTCAGCTGCCTCCATGCATTCTCCGCGTTCATTCATGAGGAGAACCACGATGGGGCACAACCTGGTTGGGAATTTAATCGTCGAAGCGCGTTGCAGGTGCCAAGCTCGGGCTGCCATGCGAAACTCTGCAATGTGGACAGTTGTTGAATTCAAAGTAGGCAAAAGGCCAAGCCGGAGAGCCAAGAAGGCCGAGAGGCTCGCGAAGAGGAATGGATGGCCGAGTTGCGAGCCGACGACTCCGGCTGGGGCTGACAGATGTCTACGGAACAAGTCGTAGATCACGTATCATCATGATCGGCGGACTCTGCGGTGAAGAAGACCGCCAGGAATGTTGCGTGCCGAGGAGCGGCAGGACGGTGTTCTCAATTTGACTCCATAGCCGACCGAGTCGCTTGCAGCTGCTCGAATAATGAAGGAGGGTCACGATTCATTAATCTTGAGCAGACTTTAGAGAAGATAGATCTCTTCGGATCGGGGAATTTCCGAGGTCGATCCTGGAGAACGCGTTCCGGAGACAGAGATCTCCCGTTGCGTTCGAAACGCGTCAACCCACCTCGACAAACAGAGTTTACAGGAGTTCGCTCCCGTCCGCAGTCGGAGGCTGGCGTTCGATCCATGATTCTAGAGGAGGATAATCGAGAATCGTGGAGGCGGCTCCCGAGCCAGTAGGTTTCGGGCTCGTTTCGAGCTCCGAAATGGAAAGACCGACGTCGGCGTCGTTCAGAGTCGGATAATACTCCGTCGGGAGCAAGTCAAAACAATTCGGCTGGAGGAGGACTCGTTTTCAATTTTGTGTGGGGATCCAGTCGGCTCTCGCGGGCTGAGCCGTTACCGCGATGACGACCACAGCAGCTGCAGCTGCTGCTGAGAGGGAGCGATTCAACAAACCAACGATTCTCGATTATGTCAGCGAAGATCAATGCGCCCCGCGTTCTATTTCTCTGGCTGCTGCCGATGCTCTTCTCTCTCGAGTCCGTTTCGCAGTCCTGTCCTCTCACCTGTTCAACCGACTCGAGGACAAATTTTATTGATTCCAGACCGGGGGCGTCCGAGTCTATTTTTCATTCGGGTCTATATCAGGAATAATGCTTTTGGCGAAGCTCCCTCAGTCAGAGAATGGTCGGGATATGGCGCGGTGTTCGCGTAAAACTTTCGTCGTGTGAACAATCAGAAGCGTTGGTCGCGGAGCTCCAAATGTGGCGAACGTTGCGGAACGAAATGAAACGAAAGAAATCTCGAGGGACGAAAAATAATGGCTTCCAGGGGAGCAAACAACACGGAGACTTGGTTCACGGAGGACATTCATAAGTGTTAGCGTCGCGTTGACGCTGCTGTCACCGTGTCGAGCCTGTGGCAGAATGGATTGAAGTTTCGCTCCGAGCTCCGATACCTGGCTTCAGAGGCTCAGTGTCAGGAACATTGGAACACGGCTGCCGAAGTGAAAAGGAATACCGTAGTATCACCCCGTATTCAGCCATCGTGTTCGACGGTCCGGGTGTCATCGCGCGAGGATCTTACGTATGACATCCTGACGTTCAATGCCCCCAGGTAAGACACGGCGCGTCGTCTGCGTCTCTCCGTGGCGGATCTCGATGGAATCTCCCGGAATGAGCCTCGGGCAGGGCATCGACCAACGCCTACGTTACCGGACAGCGTGAGCTCTGGGAGTTCGTCGTTTCCTGAATTGCGATTCAGAGTGAGATTACTCGAAGGTACCCTCCTTGCGATGGAACTCGATTGGTTTCCGTTTCGTTCATTAGGGAGTTTGTCTCAGGCTTTGGAATTTGTGCTCAGGGCGCAGGGATTCGCCTCGCGTATTCTCCCGGTCGGGCTTCGAGCTCCCGCTGCTCCGTAGCCGCAATCTGACTGAGTCTTCGGGCGAAATGCCGACCTGCCTCGCGAGTCTACCGGTGCAGCCGGAGCTCACGTCCTCTCCGTCCCTTCCGTTTAATCTTCTTCTGTTCGTCGCATCCGACTCGAGGGGTCAGTCACCGCTCTTGTTCAGAAGTCGGCGAGGCAGCGTGCATGCATGCATAACCAACCGCGTGCGGCTGCCCATCTGTCATCGCCTCCCATTGGTCTATCGTTTCTGCATGTGAACTCGGAATGTCGAAGGGGATGATCTGCAACGCTCAAACTCTCAGTGGGGCAGTCGACCCCGTGGCCTCGTCCTGTCGATTGAATTTTCCGCCCGACTCCCTCCCTCGCTCAGGCGGCCCGAGTGAACCGCGAGTTGACTTTGAAGAAGTCTCTGAATCTCAATTGCAATGTGAAAGTTTGCAACCCAAAGCTGCGAGGAATCCTTCTCTCGGAATTTCCCCCCTGGCAGTGAGGGTCCCTAACCCGTGTCGCGACTCCTCGACGGTACGCTCCACGGTTCTTGTCCCCCCGAACGACGGAGCGCTGAACGTCGATGATTCGCGCTATCAGAGATCCGCTTCTTCCGCTTGTTTTTGCCAACCGAGGGAGTGATGTTCGTGGGGCAAACAAATGGAGAGGGCAGAGTTTAGAGGCTAATGTACTAGGAGCTCTAATAGAAAAGCCTGCGGGGTTTCGAATTCAAGTTCGCTCGAAAGGTTTCCACTTGTGTCGAGTTCAGCCGAGTGAAGTTGCTTCGAGTGTCTGAGCTCGAGTGGTTGGCGTCGTGTCCTTTCGAACTGTTGCGTCAAATCAACAAGTGAGTCTCTCGACAAAAGCAGGAACTTCTCAGAAAATGAGCGACGAACGACAACCTCGGACAGAACAAGTCGCAGACAGGCCGCCGTGACGTCTTAGCTTACCCAGGTGACGAACTACGGCTCGGTTTTCCGACAGACGTGCTTGATCTCAGTTTTCTTGAAGCCGAAGCGCCGCGCCGTCTCCTGACCTCGTTCATGTCCTCCGAACGTTCCACGGACTCGGCCTTGTAGCGGAAATAGTCGAGAGACCTAAAACATCTTCATTCCGGGGCGGGGGCGCATTTGTAACGTTATCCTGAGCGACGTTCACGTCACCGCTACCTTGTTTCTCTGAGCTCGTTGAGAGGAACTGTATCAAGTTCCGGGACACGATGTCTATCTCGCTTGAACGGCCGCCAGCGCTATCGAGCTCTGCTACTAAGTTCCGGAAACGAGAAGCCTTTGAAAATATTTAATGAGGTTCGAGGCTCTTCTCGCTACCTCGTTCACTCCTCACGCGCGGCCATGAGATTCATTTTAGTAACTCCCTCGTGTTGTCGGTACCGCCCAGGTTATTAGACCGCTAAAGCTGGAAACCGCTCGGACAATTTTACGCTCCGGCTCTCGCTCAGCTCACTCAGCTTAGCGAGGCTCGTCCTGCCTCTCAGCGACGGCTCTCGCTTACCGGGCGGCCGGGGGGCTCGTCTCGCTCCTCTCGTCGGGCGTTACCATCTGTTCGGAACGATATTGCCCCAAGGAATTCGCAGACAACTCGATCGGAGTGGAATTTGTCACAATTCTTTTTTTTTTTCGCCGTTCCACGAACTCCTTCGGTCTATCTCTTACTTTTCTGGAAACCCAATCTCCATCTGACGACCACAGCGGAGCTGAGCGCGGAAACTTTCAACAGCCGTTCGTCGGCCAAATCCTCGATGATCGCTCCCGGAGCAGTTCCGGAATCTGTTCGAAGTTCCGCATCGTTCCCGCATCATTTAGATGCGCGCGACTTTGGCGCGAGGAACTCCGTCGCTGCGAATAACCTTCCGCTCGGCGATCAGCCGACGACGCCTCAGTCGGATTCGTTCTCGGCTCGGGGGAACGGAACTTCTCGAAAATCAATCAGATCGTCGACCTGAGAAGCTGGAGAGAGAGAGAGAAATCCTGAACGAGTTTTTTCCCGACTCAGCTTCTGATGTTCCAGCGGGGGAGGCGATTGGTGACGAAGACTTCGGTAAACATTTTCTTCGCAGGTCGAGGTCCCGTTTGGCGGATATTGTTCCATGTCCGTAGCCCGAGGCCTGGTGCCCCCGCTCGGATTCGGGCGCGACCCCACCGCTCAGGATTCCGAGCTTTCAGCTCGCAAATCCCCCAGATAGCCGAGTTTAGAAGCATCCTTGCGTCAGGCGTCCAACCCGAGAGAACTCCAATGGATGATTGGTCCGGCTTTTTTGAGAAGTTGAATAGACCTGGAATTAGGAGTGTCTTCCCAGTCGCCTACGATCGGTCTCCTTCGAGCCTAAATCCAGAGATAACCCAGCCCCCGAACGATACGCCTGGAGCTCCGCGGAGACGGAGCTCCCTCTTCCAGCGAGTTCAGATTTAGAGTGCGGGGCATTGGGCTCGAGTCCTCGTAGAAGGAGTTTAAGCTCCAAGACGCGCAGCCGAGGCGTCGACTCCGCAATTTCGTGTTAGATCTCCGGAGTAGAGATCTGGAAGAGTTCCGGGGAAACTCCTGCCAGCTGTCGGCCAGATTTTGTTTTCTGTTCAACGAACGAGAAGATTTTTAATATCTTTGGCCAAAACTTGTTGTCGAGCGAAATTAATCCCGCTTTCTGACTCCTATCGCAGCAACTTCCTCTGAGATAGCTCCACTGAGGACTCTATTCGACCTTTCGGGGCACTCGGGCTCCTCTCGCCAAATCTCTCCGAAATAACTCGTTTAATACCTTCGGCTTGAGCCCCGACGTTCGGTTCAGTTACCCTTGGAACTCCGCCGTGGTCTTCCCTCGTTGGATACCCTTCTAAATCTTCCTCCCGCCGACTCCGTTAGTGAGTTAGCGAGTCGGCAATAGAGCAGGCAAACGAGCCGACGAGAGTATCTGGACAGTTAGAGCTGCCCACCTGCAATCTAGTTTGGCGCAGTCGGCGCAGAAAAACTTCCCAAGCGTTAAATGCATCCAGTTCTGCGTCAGCTCATTGCGGCTGCGACGGGCTTGTGACGGTGAGCTTTCGAAAACATCCGTGGGGCGATCCTCAGCCCGGCGCTCAGCTCGGGAAGAATAATCGACTCAACAGATGACCGGCGAGAATCATACGCTCGAGACGACAATCGGGTTGGGATGATGAGCGTTAGCGGAATGGAACCTTCTGCTGAAGACACTGAGGGGTGCCTGCATGAGTGAGCGTGGCACGGGAAATATGAAAAACTAGGAACCGAAAGTGAAGCCCTGAGTCGAGAGAGTCTCATGTTTCTTCTCCGTTTTCTCAACGCAGATTGTTTCGTCGAAGTTTACCCAGAAGACTCAGCTAACTCGCTCAGCTCCGCGTCCTGTGGCAACGAGCTAGCGTCGTGTTACTCATCAATTATCACCCTGCACCGAGCCGTCCAAGAGCGACCACAAATTAAGTGCTTTTCTACAAAAACTTACGAGATGAGAAAATACCGCGTATGAAAACGAGCCTGAGTGCGTGTTTTGTCGAAGAAGAATGGGTATAGTCCTCCCATTCTCTACTCCGGATACTCTTCCATATTCGAATGCGTTAACGAGTTGGGTAGAGACTGTAAGACCATCGATCAAGGACCGCTGACTGTATCGCACCCACCAGAGCTCCCGATTCCGGGGGTGCAGTGGAATCCAGTGGGCAAAGATTCCTAACAGCCCCGCGACATCTCGTGTCCCGCAGAGAATGCTCTCGTTCGCCCGAAAGTCCCTTGCTCGCGGGCTTCTTGCTCCCGAAACGGAAGAGGATTCCGGAAAATCGCTGTTCTGTGCGCAACTCCGAGTCGCACCCATCTCGTCTCGTATTCATTACCTCGAAAATTCTACCTATAGGGATTATCCCTCGGTCTTCTCCATGATCTGAAACTGAGCTCGGAATCACCGTCCCGGCAGTCGAATAATTAATCTTGGAGCGATGTTCACGGCAATTACGCAGCGGCGACGCTGCTTTCAGCTTAGAATGATTCCCGCCCTAGTGTGCGCCGCGAGAATAGGAGATCCCGCTCGAAAAACTCCAGAGACTCATCCACAGATCACTCAGGCCGGTATCCCTTGAGCTCCCTGTTTTCAATACTCATATTTGTCGAGGGTAATCGGACAAACCGTGTGAGCCCATTCACGTGTTTTCCCCGATCCCTCTCCGTCGGAAACCAGCCGCGATGTCTCTCGGTAGCCCTCCGACGAGCACTTCTTCTGACCGAGCGAGGAGAAGCGGAAAACATGCGCGACATCGTTCGACTCCGCCAGGCTCGTTACTCAATTACTGCGGCTCATCATAGGGCACGGAGAATCTCAACCGCAAAGAGAAAAGTCATCGATATTATTCTATTGGTTCCCGTGCGCTTGAAGATTATGACTTGTCATAATCGGTAACGACCTAAGCCGGTTTATAGTTCTTCCGATCGATTTTCACTCGCTAGAGGAGCGTCCTTCTCGCGAGTCTCGATGGAACACGTGAGCAGGCGTTAGTGTTCCCCATCGGCAATCGGCGGAGCAAATGCCTAACAAGCTATTATGAGTGGCTTCTTTCGGCACACACTCAGTCAGTGCACCCTCGAGAAAGGACTCCGACCGGAATTCCCTCAGTCAGAGCCTCCTTCAAGATGCTCGAATGGCCCGGTTGTTTCTATCTTATTGCGTACGACGACGACGGCGCTCACGGGATGCCGGCCATGAAGTGTATATTTGCTCTACCGACATTCGGCGGAAAGGTCACAGCTCGCCGGACGGGCGACGGAAATGGTCTCGAGTTGGGGTCAGACATCGGGTAGACGCGACAAACCGCGGTGGGAGTAGAAGCGTCATAGGGCGAGACTTCCCGCAGTATATGGAGAGAAAGAGAATGAGTTTCAGTTTGCCAGGCGACAGAGGAGGCCGACAACTACCGCAATAATTTGTCTCGGCGTGACTTTATGAGTCCCAGGCTTCTATTCACCCACCCCTCCTTGTATTGTGGATTTCTTGGTTCCGGCTAAGAGAGCGTTCGCTCACCGTCGGATCGGACCGCAGTCCTCGTGGATAACGGCAGAAGAAAACGTGAGGCGTGACGTAGGGAATACGAGCTCATCAGGATCAGATTACAGAGCGCGGAAGGATTTCTTCGGTCTTTGATGCTCAACGTTTTGGAAAATATCCACGCTCTCGTCACGTCAATCTGACGTAACGTGGAGGCGCCTCCTCTTACGCAGACCTCACCTGCGCGAGGATTCGTGTTTTGTGTAAGAAAAAAAAGAGCTGAATGATGAACGTTTCAAAAGACTCATTCCGCGGTAAACGCAAGGTGCCGAAGGCCTCGATTCTTCCCTCAATGTCGCCCTAATGGCTTCGACCGGTCCGGAAACGTGGGGATATGCCCCGCATTGACACAGAAGAATAATCCTGCTGCCGCGTGAGGGAGAGAAAGGACCCAGCCGCAAAAGCTCTTCTGTTCGCAGATCCATAGAACGACACACTGGAGGAGAAGCCGTAAAAAATCTTAATGCGCGCGGAGAGCTTCCTGCGACAGGATAATGGCTCTATGAACTTTTCTTTGGAGTAAAAGCAGCTTTAATTGATTCCGCGCAGACTTGACGTAGCTGTGAAATGCGACGAGCCCCCGCCATCGCCTGAACGACTTCTCCAAGTGGCGCGGTATCCCGCCGCTGAGACAAGCGATCCGGCACAAAAACGAAATGCATATCTGGACTAGATACGATTATCGAAAGTGCCTCGCGATTCCCGTTCTGGTATCACAGCAGGCCGAATAGAAACACTGGAGAACTCAAAACACTGCCGTATCTAGCGTTCCTCGCTTATTTCCGCGAACTATGTAGAATGCATGAATACTATCCCGAATGAGCTGAGTGAGCTGACTCGTAACGTCTAGAGTCCTAGAGTTGCAACGGTGCCGAAGGACTGAGCGCGGACCGGAGAGCTCGCGAGGGGGACGAAAAATCATCGCCGAGAGATTCAGGCACGAGCTTCAAGTCTTCGTCGTCGAAGCAGCCCCTAACCGACACGCGGCGGTTCGACGTCCCTTCTTGAGCAGAATGAGCAGGTCGCTACCCTGATGAGCGGAGCCCGAAGATCGAAATACTCGGGCATTCTCGGTCCACGATTCCCTGCTGAACTTCATGCAGAAGATTCAGATTGCTAGCTGCGTAAATAGTTGACCAGCCTCCGGTCCCTGGGAATAACATCATCTTGATCACTCTTTGTCCCCGTTATTGGATTGGATCCTCACAGATATAATTATTCAGCGAACTAATTATTCCATCAGTGACGAGCCTGATCCTCGCTGTACTCCACCGATCAGAACGAAGTTTGCCGCCAGGCAAGCCGTTGTGTCGCCCTCGGTGTCGTGCTTGATGAACGACACGGAGTGGGCGATATGACATCTCGGGAAGAAGAGTAATGTCCTCCATTCTGCCAATTTGTCTACTCCGCAGGAATCGTTTGTTTTCTCGAATCATCGCTTGCAACAAAGTGGAGCCCGGCTTTGTGATCGTCGAAATCCAAAATCGTATAAAATCGAAGCGACCCGCGAATCGAGTTTTTCCCGAGAACGTCAATGGAATGGAGCCGAATTTCACGAGCGATCACCGCCCGGGAGTAAGTAGGTCTTGTTTGAACTTCACTTCCGAGGCATTGAGCCGAAGCGAAAACCTGACGTCGGCAGTCTCCCGGAGAACTCCTGACTTGTTGCTATGCAGAAGAAAAAGAAGTTTCGCTCGAAGGCACTTTCCTCAAAGGTCTCGATCGGCTCGTGATTCCAGCGGAATGCGACGGGCTTCTGTAAATTTCCAATTTTCTTTAATTACCCTGATCAGATCTCCGTTCTCGGAAATCGGAAGCTTCTCGAGGGTCCGGTTTCACGGAGATTTGCCGGGGTTCGCTGCTAAGGAGCTCTAATCTTCTCGTCTATTTACGGCCGTCGTTCCTCGGCTGCACTCAGACTCGAAATTACACCGTCGGACAACGAGTGTCCGATTCATTGTAATCAGCTTTCCATTGGCTCAGTGCGGGAGTTGCGCTCGACTTCCAATGGGTTCCGTTCAAAGAAAATGCGGATGAGGGATAGGCCCACCGACGAGGACACTCGATGCTCTCTTGTTCCTGTGGATCTCAAGACTGACAATCGAACTGGAGCTCATGCCGATCCGACTCGGGATAGGTTGCCCACAAGGAACAGAAATTCAATTTTAGGGGCTATGGCGAGCAGCTCCCGGACACGATAACCCCGGACACGATAATACACGGACGCAGATATACGCAGCAAGCGATGAATACCCAAATGCAGAAAGCGTTCGCTCGCAAGTGGAGGATCCACAAGACAGTCCACGTACACGAGAACATTGCTTATGTTTGGAAGACTGCTTTGAATAGCGCCCTCGACTCCGTGGAGCCTCAAGCGTCCCTCTCCGTCGCCGGTATTCAGATCCAGCAAATTTTCGCGCGAAAAATCCCTTCAGACGTGTCTCTGCCCTTGTTGTTCCCGTCGAGATTTGTACGAGTTGTTTGTTGACTTCGTCCCGACGCGGTTGGTTGGTGGCTTGGAAGGTTGGCCAGCATAAATAAGCCGCTGAATCCATTTTACCGAGGGACGACAAGCAAATGCAACAAGCGGACTCCACCACGGAGATCCTCGTCGCTTGACGGGAGAAACCTCAACAATGTTATTCCCGATGCCAATGCGCAACCACGAGCTGCCGCTTATTGTGTTCGGATGCGAACAGCGATCGCCCGAGCAGTCAGCGAATATCCGCATGCGGCGAGGCGGACACGAAGGTCTTGCGAGAACAAGCATATTCCGTAGGATCCTCTACGCACGGTTCCTCCCTGATAGAAGATTCGGAATCATCCCGAGGGCAATCAGATCCGGACGTGTTCAGGCCAGCATTCGCTTCGAAGGCTCCAGTATTGCGGCGCTCACGCCGAGCTTTCCCGTCGAAGAAAATAGGAATATTTAGTAGTCGGGAACCCGTCGTATGAGGGACCTTCCAATTCCCGTGAGCCCCCATGCCGGTAGGAATCTTCATCCTCACGGACAGCGGGTACTCGAAATTCCAAAATACGAGATGCGGGCGCGGTTCCTGGGGGTGATTGAAAAGGATGACAATCCTTTTTCATGCGAACCATGGCTGGGTCATAAAGGCCAGGATCCCGGCAGGCACGAATTACTCATATGACTTTGCGTCGTCCCGAATGCTCAATCGTCGCAACACACGAGCTAAAAGTTCCTAATCGCTTGATACAATCGTTTATTGATGGATGAGGGAGGAAAGATTAAATCAAGAAATCAAATTGAAACCAGAGCGGAGCTCGACCGACTGAAAGCTTAGACAGCTCACTGAGAGGGCGTGGAGCCCAGTATGGGCGAAGACTCAGCTCTGAAAACCGCGGCATCCGGTTCCCGTGGATATTAGCTCAGGCACCGACCTGAGAAAAACAGGAAAGATTCGGAGCCCCGATTCTGGAGATGCGTCGAGGACGGTGCAATTCTCGCTCAAGTTGACTGCGAGCTTGACGTGCCCGCGATGCCCGTTTTTGGGCTCCGAGGAGCCTCCTCCGAAGTCCTTATGAGAGGCTCCTTCGCTGGACTGTTCGGAACGGAGGTTTTGAGTCTCATCCGTGAGGCATCGCTGTTTGCGACGGATCCCGGGATCGGGACGTCCTCAGCTCAAATCGAAGGATCCTCTCTAGCTGCTTGGAGGGACCCTTTGCGACGGACACCATCATGGTGATCAGCCTTTGTCTCGACGGCGCGACGCAGCGAAATTGCATTCACACAGAGGAATCATACACTGACGACTCCATTTCCAAGAAAGAAATACCCGTCCCTCTTACGAAGAATCAGACGCGGTGACCGTTATGTGGGGGCCCGATCGAAGCTTTCCGCGGAGCTTAACAACTCTAGAAGCTCACTCGAGGAGGATTTAGTTTTGGTTATGCATGTTCTCGAAGGACTCCCGGAAGGAAAATCGGCTCCACGTCGTCGCCTTCGGCTAAGAGTTCGGGTCGCCATACTCGCGATACGCTCCGAGTAATTCGATGAAGCCTCCCGGGAGGAAATTTCAACTTTCTCGGGGAGCTAGTGGAGTGAAACGGTCTGACTGAGATATTGCTTGAGGTCGATTCGGACAAATTCACCGATCCCCTGGCCTTAGATTTGACTAGTCTACGAGAGACTAGGCTCGTTTCGATGCTCTCTGAGCAATGCTGCACTAGGCAGATTGTCTCCCAGCCCACTCTCTGAACCCTTCGAGCCGGCGATGTTCCCAGAGTGCGATACGCGGTCATAGATCAAGCGACTCCCACCGACGCCAGCGATTGACTACAAAGCCAACCAAGAGCTGACGATTCACTGTCCAGGTTAAGAAAGGGAGTCCCATATTCTTCGTTCTACCCCGATATCGGCGAGATGGTGAGGGAGAGAGGGCATCTCTCTAATTGGATCGAAGAGCCGCGAATCATAATTGAAGACAGCTCCGGGAGAGATCTGTGAGCTCGTTAGATCCCGAAGACCGATGCGGCCGACGGACCATCGGGCGTTTCACGCTGAGGCACATCGACGGGAAGAGATCACTCCTCTCGGAATGAATGAGCAATGCAGACAGGGTGGAAACCTCAGAGCAGAAATAATGTGATGACGACCGAATAATCACAGCACTTCGCTTTCTTCTCCGAACCAAGGACCCATTGCGGTCTCGCAAAGCAGAGCCACTCAGGGTGGTACTTTATTTGAGGCTCGCTGTTCCGCGGTTCTTATAATCAGATCGTGATTTGGGATTTCCGAGCTCTAGCCGAGGCTTGCACCAATGTCATGGAGCGATGGGGAAAAGTCTAATCGCGATGCGGGTACATCCTCTATAGGATGTATAGATGCTCCGCTCCGCCGCGATACGAGTCGAGTGGAGTTCCAGAGGACGTGTAATACGTATGCTCGAATACGGTGAAGATCGAGCGAGGTGGTGGACGTATTCACCGGTGTTATTCCTGACTTTCCGGGGAGCATTTATGGATTTCTGAATCATTGCGGCCACGCGTGCTCCTTACAAGCCGATTCAATAATTGACAACGTCTAGGTGCATCTGACTGCTTTCTGGGAGTGCCCGTCTCCGGCTGAAACACTCAATGCATCGCCGTGAGAGCTCGCCCGTGCAGCCGCCTCCCATTCGAAGACTCCGCGTCCCCCGAGAGAAGTTTGTGAATTGATTGAGCTCTGGTTGCTGCCTACTCAATTCGATCCATTCCGGGAATGAAAAATGAAAAAGATGAGAGTCTCATAATGGTCGACTTTTCAACCGAGCTCGATTAGATCAGGCTCCGAAATTGCATCAAGTCTCATTCGCATCGCATGGTCCGGATACCCGCGTCATGATCACTGAGCTTTGTACAATTACTCACATTTAATTCGTCGGCACTACGCGCGGTTCTCATTTGATTAAATCAATGGATCGTCTTTTTGTCCACTTGTGCGTACATCTCAGAATCAATGGATCGATTTGGGGTCGCGACAAAGACCTGAAAAGCCAACGCGTGTCCCAATGCAAATTTTGATCAATGATGATTTCTCCCTACCAGTGATGGATCCAGAGGGAGGGCCGCGGGGCCTTTCCCCTTCTCTCCCCCCAGGAGCCCCTTCCGGCCCATAGGGCTCCATGTTGAGGCCAAGCATCAACGGCGGTTGGGCCCTACCGAGACAGTGGCTTTGCCCCCCCAAGAAAAAATTCTGGATCCGCCACTGATTTCTCGCTACTGTTACCCAATCGTTCCCACTTTCCTCCACTACAATCATCCATGAGTTCTCGATTCCCGCCGATCGTGAGCTACTCCGTGCAGCTACCTTCCGAGGCATCCAACAGCCAGGCATTATATAAAAATTTTAGATCGCAAAATGATGCCCATAAGATCCCAGAAGATTCCGTAGTTCAAGCAGTGAGCTGAGCACCTCTTGGACACTTCCTGTTGACGCTTCTATTCCCGGTCCGTATAAGACTTTGACTACCTTCATCCGAATGGCATCTGTGTCTTCATTTGCTTTCTCAGCATGTGTGGGACTTTTTGAAGGCTCGCTCATGCGGTCTAGCTCAAGAGATTCTAGTCTCATATATGGGTATGAATGTATGAATAAGATCATGGTGTTGCTCAAAACAACGTTTTCGTGGAGTTGATTACACACCGTCTCGCATATGTGTCCTTGGCTATGAGCATATTTGTTAATCGATTCTCATTATTTTTGGCCCTTGGGGGCTCCTCGCGCTATCGGCGCTTCATCGTTAGCTTCCTGATGATTCATCTTAATCGAATCAAGACGATAGACTCGTAAGACGCAAGCCCCGAATCGTGTATCGCTTGACATTCGAGTTGACCTCGCAGGGATATTGATTTTCGAGCTGGCGTGTTCGAACTGAAATAGAAGGTACCGAGCGAGAATCATGGAGAATTCTTATAAACAAAAATACTCTCGAACGTTTCTCTGAGCGAGCTCTCTGATCGCGGCTGATTTCTCCCATCGATACTCGCTGGAGAATAAAGTTCACTATGAATCATCAACAGTTCAGACTAGACGGTGGAATCAGATATCGGAGCTTCACTGCTCGAAACTTTTCCCCATCACTGATCAGCGACTGAGCTCATCCTTGAGCCCCCCGCAGAACATGAAGTACGATCAGCCTCAATTTCTATCTGCATCGTTCCAATCACTCGAAGCCGTTCCTGTCCACACCTCGATCGATGGATTTTCGAAGAATAATTGCGGCGGCCTATTCGCTGCTCCTCAGGCCGAGCTGACCCGGTACCCTGATTATTACACTCTCTGCAGAATAAACGAGGACGGAAGAAAACATTCCTCGGTCAGCATCTGTCGAGTGGATCCGCTCGCAATTAAAATGTCACACCGACGAGTCTGCGTCGCTCGTCCCTTCTCTCCTTGGTTTAGCTCTCGATGCCCTTTCTGCTTTTCTCGGCCGGTGAGTCGCATCCGGCCGCGAGTTAAACTCTCTTCCGTTTCCTTGCACTGCTTCTACATTTCCGCGAGAAGACCGCTCCAAAGCGTGTCCCCAGCATCAGATCAGAAGTCTACAAAGGACTCTGCAGAGGAAAAGTCTCTCAGGGCGGAGTTTCTCGAGAACTCTGCCAGTGCTCTACAGACCGTTCTGCGCCGCTCAGATCCCGAAACACGTTATCATTGACCCATACCTGGAAATGACCGTTTTTTCCCAAGCTGTTGGGCTCCCTCCTTTCCGGCGTTTGGATCTGCCTTGTCGAGATTGATGGTGGAGGCAGTTGCGACTCGGAATGAATTTTATGATTCGCCTCCTTGGTGGAAAGACTACGGAAAGGTCGAGCGGGAACATTTGGGCTGCCGGGGTATGCTATCTTCGATCGTACTGAGAACAAGTTACGAGGCATCGGGAACTGAACGCATTTTTCGCCCTCTTGTCAAATAGGGCGAATGAGGGCTCGACAGGCCACGGAACGTCGTGGTCGCGGGCCTTCAGCAGCTCGAGTTCGCGAGCTTGCGATCCGCTCGATCTCCTGCGGCCGATATTTCGGCTCGTTCATCGGCCATCAGGACTTCCCGAAGCGGAGTCGAGGGGAAGAGAAGGATGCTGAGGGGAGCGATGAGAGAATTCTCTGACTCGGGGAAAGCGATGCCGCACTCCTGGGTCTCGCGTGGCACTTCGTAAAAATCAAGCAGCAGGGTGGGATGTGCTTACGAGCGGATTAAGAGGTGGAGCCGCCGCCGGCTTCAGCGAAACCAAGGTCTCACTTCCGAAGAACAATGCGACCGCCCCTCCGAGATGCGAACATTGCTCAGGAAGCAACGTTTATCTTTCCCTGGTCCCTCTCGGCTCGTGACTCGCGCTCTCGTCTTCAATTAGAGCTCCACTGATTGAAGAGCTTCACCAGGGAGTTCTCGTCTCGAGACGCTGGGACGTTACGCTTAATTGAGCCCCGACGGCAACGCGGCGGGATACGTAAAAAGCATTATTCTAAAGATAACTACAGCCACTGTATCTGCTGCTCGAATCATCGGGAGACGGCTACTCCCAGGGGTCGGTCGCTCTGCCGAACAACACCGAATTTCTATTTGAGGAAGCGACGACTCCGAAAATTTCGTCTGCGGAAACATCAGCGGGATGAACAAGAGAATGGGTGCTTTTGATGGACCCAAGTGTTATACTGATGGTCGAGGTGATTTATTGATGTTTCCTGGTCCTTGCAACGATGTACAAAGTTCCGACAGAAAGCGAGCGCGCCAGTGGCTCGGAAGAATTCGCCAGGGGAGAAAGTCGTCATTTCGATGGGAGAGAGGGCTCACCGATTAGATGAAACCTGTCCATTGATTTGAGCGATTCTTGTTTTCTTCGAGCCCTCTGATGTTCAGAACGAGGACGAATGGGGAGCTGTTACGATCTTCTTCGCCGCTCTCCCGTCTCGGATGTTGCTGCATTTGCTGCCGCCGCACCGTCGTCGACGTCGCCGGTCCCCGACGTCATTCGGTGGATCGCACGTCTGTCAAGGGTCAAGCCCGAGAGATTCGAGTGTGGAGAGTCAATACTGCCGTCGCAGACACAGGAGCGATGCACCGCCGCTCGTTGGCTACAAAGTACGCCGTTGTCGAATCTAAACATTAGCTTCGAGACACGCTCTTACGAGTGTCAACAGCAGTGGCGGTTGCACTAGCAGTGATTCACCTGGCTATCCGTGGAGTTGACTCTCTTGTTATACTTGAGTGTGCAAGCCGGAGAAAAAACAACATGCTCGCGGATCAATGTAGGTAGTACGCGGAAAATGGAAGTGAGTCGAGGAAGTGCTCGAGCTGGATTGCTGAGAAGGGATTGCTTTTTTCCGTAGTGAGTGTGTGCCAGTCGATGATATCTCTTTGTGTGCGATCCCCGAGGATTGTCGAATCTGTCAAGCGGTAAGGGAGCGACCTCTGTGAAATCGCATTGTTTCGTTCTTACGATTTCCGGGGCACGTGTCGGCAATTCCGGATCCTCCAGAATTCCGCGATCTGATCACCGCCGTCTTCTTGTGGGTGCTTTCGGAGAGAAACGATCATCCTTATTAGATCTCATCGATTAATCGAGGAACAGAGGAGTCCATTGCAGAAGATTGCTGGCAATCGATTTTGGATCAACTCATGTGGACGACGGCCTCGACGACGTTTCCACTGTGAGCAAATTCTTCGATTGTCAGCGATTGACTTCCGGCGCGATAGACGAGAAAATCTCCGACGCGTCACGATGGCGGAGGTAGGAAATTAGAGGGCCAGCTGCTCCAGCACAGCGATCTATCGATAGGTCTTCGAGTCTACGACCAACACTGAATCATTTATTCAAACGTATGCGCACATATATAGTTATCAGATAAGTTATTCACGCTTTTGTCAGCCGGGAACAAGCCCCTGGATTGACAGCCGACTTCTTCAGGTGTAATATGTACCTCCTGTCAAGTCCGAGCTGCGTGATGTGGCAAGGTACACAAACAGGATGGTTGATGATATAAACAGCGTTTCCCAATTTCAAGATATTGTTTGTTTACCATTCCAAGAGCTTGCTAGGTTGCTTTCGAAGTTCAGAGAAGAATCGAAGGAGAAGCGGATCGAATCTCTGAGCAGCTCGGTCCGCTACTCGGAAAGTCGGCATGAACAGAAGATGATCTGAAAACGGATTGCGAGGGAAATTCGTTGCGGCGAGGGAAAACTCTCGAGTCGCGTAATCGCATCTATCATTTTATTCACAGTGAGATTCTGTTCCGTGAGCCTTCCCGCAGCCAATGCGTAAAAGTTCTTCCATTCTACATGTTTTTCATTTATACACAAGAGCTAGTTACTGGCTGAGAGCGTGGCCAAGCGGTCTTCAGTAGATCAGCCAGCGAGAGAAACGCCTTAGTTCCTTTCTCTCGGTCACTCAACGGTTCCAGGCTAGTTGAGTGGAACTTCTATTTATATTACGAAGCAAGTCCATTTTGCCTGAGGATGAGCTTCTTCTAAGTATGCAGCGGGGAGTATCGGCACTGGGTGTGCCGCCGAGGGATTCGCGACGATTAGCCCGAATGAGCTTGCGGGGCGGCACCAGCTTGGGGCTGGCTCTGGGGAACGGAGTGCGTCACCGAGCTAGAGTACTGGAATGGTCCCCCGTAAGGATTCGCCGCTCCTGCGGCTTGCGGCGCGGCGTAGCCTGAAACAAATGAATTTTGGGTGAGTTTCTTTTCGACGAGGAAGGCAGCGATCATTCCACTCGACCGTTTCCTGCCACCCTGCATACCTTGAGGGGCGGCATACTGTTGGGGGGCGGCATACTGTTGGGGAGCGGCATACGCTCCAGGAGCGGGTTGAGGAGCTCCGGCGTACTGTTCCTGTCCCTGAGGAACTTGAATGGCGAAGGCGGGGTTCTGAGAAGCGATTTGTTGGATATTTCCAAATCCAGCCCCGGCTCCAGCGGCGGCGTTGAGCTGCTGGTAGCTACCCGGGTTGTATGCTGGTGCGGCGGCGGGGGGAGCCGGAGGGCCGTAACTTTGCGGAGCGCCGTAAGCTTGTTGGGGGCCAGCGGCCGCGGGACCGGCGGCGTGATTGACAGAACTCGAGAACGAGTACGGAGCTCCCTGAGGTGCGGCTCCTTGCTGCTGGGGGTATTGAGCCACGGCGACGGCGGCAAGCCCGGTGAGAACTATAGCCTGGGGAAGGGGTTTGTTTTTCAGCCCCGAGCATCTAAAAATAAGTTTGTTCGCAGCGTCTCTGACCTTCACCGTTGACGCGGAGGAAACGAAGTCGTTGAAGACTTGTTCGGAATGCATAGGTTTAAGCAGATCGGTAGGAGATTCAGGAAATGCTCTGACTGAGAGAGCCAAGACGATGACGGTCAAACTTCCACATGCTCGGAGTACTTCGATACGTATTGGCCTCCAACTAATCTGTTGATCTTTGTTTTCAGTCGACGCGGCGCACATAGTCAACACGAACCTCCCTGTCACGACGGGGGCCTTCTCGAGGTGAGTTTTGAAATTCCGCAACAGAGGCGGGCAAGGTTTTTATGACCTTGGAGCTAAGTGATTCTGATGTGACTGAGGGGGATGGAACGCCGATACAGCGCAGAGAACAAAACAGTTTTTGTAAATTAACCTCGGGTAGGAAACCGCGGGTTGGGCGCGAGCTACACGACCCGAGATTGTCCGGAATCATTGAGAAGAGCGACATTGGGATTTCTCCGTCAACGGACGATTACCCAGACTCGTTGCCAATGCTTGAATTGGATGAATTTTCCGGGAATCACGGATGCCACTTCAAAGACCGCGCTTCGATTCTTCGTTAATTGCTGTCGACCATATCAAGGCGACCAGCCCGGAATCAACTCCCTTATTTGTTAATTTTGAGGAGAGCATGAGAAATTTCTGAGATCTACTTTTTCTACGTCGAGGAATCGCGGGGCGCCCTGAGATATCCGGTCAGCGCTACACTGATCCGGGACGATCGACGGAAGCCACGGTCAACCTCCGAACATTTTTGCTTGAAGCATCAGAAAAATTCTACATACCTTGATCATGGTGGACGCTATGGGCGAGCACGGCCAGTAGTCGTGCTTTTAAAGCAGTCTTGGCCAGGCGACGATCCGCTAGTAGGAAAGGGCGTGCGTTTGTCAAGCGCTTGTTCTTTTCTTTCTATCAACGTCCGAGAGGATAAGTCGTTTGCAACAGGACTTCATGACATCACCTACCACCTCACACACACACAGATATAAACACCCATCGACGACAGAGTTGTCAAGCCGATGCTTTACTGATGGATGAAAACGTTGCACTGGTACCCGAAGGCCGGGCACTGGGCGAAATGTAAATTGGTGTTCAGATTATCGCGCTCGACGGAAGCGATCGGGGCCCGTGTCAGAAACCGGGGGCGAAGTCAACCGTCATCAGAAGTAGCGACCAGGAGCCCGTACAGGAATTGCTCTTGATATCTGGGCGCATTTCATCGAGTCGAGAAAAAGCTTTCGTCGTTCCTGATTCCTTCAAATCTCAGCAGAGCAATCACTATCAGTCCCCTGTAAAGCCGAGTTCTGTTCGATCATCATCATAGCTTATATTGCATGACTCACACCCCCATTCCCCTGAACTCTGCTCGGTGATTACTATTTAGCATTGGGCCGTCGTTTCTTATGTCACGATTCTGGGAGCCGTTATGATCCGGCCAGAGAGAAGCTAAACATTGTCGTGAGACTTGTCGGCGCTCACCGTCGTGTAGCCAAACACTGTTGGCGTTTGGTTTGCGCTGACCTTGGCGACGCCGCCGCTAACAGAGCCGTTCTGCGTCCGGTTGCCCAGTCTGTCCGGGGGAATTGAAAGGAAGCTTGCCAAGAACGTTTAGTTAGGTTGTCATTGAAGTTTTGTGCGAAGCTTGCGCGGAGACGTACTCTGCATGAGTGACAATGCGGCGGCCAGCAGAATCGTGGTTTTCGGAATAGGCCGCTGCTGGAGCACAGCTCGCTACCAGAATAGTGAGCGGTCAGCATCCCGGTATCAGAAATTCTCATCAGCTGGGGTGGTTGTGACCAGAATCATCCCAGGGGAAACGAAGTGCCATGTCGCGCGCGTAAGCTAATGCGGCGAATGAATGCCAGTAAAAACTTCTTGAGGCCCTTCGTGGTTAGCTATGTCGAAGCGCAACCAGTCTGGATGGATATATGGTTTCGACTGTGATGAATTCGGGAAAAATCAGCTCGGGGGAATTTTTCTTCTGGTCTCGTCGGGTTCAATGCCGGACGTCCCCGATTTACGGAGTGCTGGAATCATGTACCGCTCCAGCCGGATGACAGCGGAGGATCCTCTGTGAGCTATATCTCCTCAATCTGATCCGTGAAGATACTTCAATCGAATATATTTATCTTATTCTCGTTTGACTGTGAAGCAAAGGGGGTTTGAGGCGATATCGAAGTCGGGAGATTCATTGATCTGCGGATTCGCGCCCAAGCGATTCCGTCGAATATTCTAGGGAGTCTACTCCCTCAGCGAGCTGATATGAGAGCGACAGTCAGATAACGGCACCGTCTGTCATCTTTCTCGCTCCCTTTGAGGGTTTCAAGTGCTTCGGACTCGAACGAGCTCCGCGAGCTCTCCTCTCCTTGAGATCCAAGTCACTTTAAGTCGGAGCTCTTTTCATTGGGGAATCCCGAACCACTCAAATGGGTTCTATCTCGGATATCCTCCCGAGATGTCTCCGCGGACTAGAATTCGAGAATCTATGTGCCGCACACAGGAATGGATCTCCGGACTCTGGGAAAGCCGTGGGAGTTGAGAGTGCGATGAGCTGTAACTTTGAATCTTCCTTGAAACGTGATCCTACCAAGGCATCGCGGTTCGTTCGCGCCCTCGTCTTTCGATTTCACGTCGATACTCGACAGTTTTGAGCAGCTCCTGGTCAGCGTTGCTTCAGAGCAATTGGTTTCCTCGTCAGCTCGGTCTCCAGATCGAAACTCAACCGCGAATGGAACTGTCCCGATGCCAATAAAGAATTCCAGTAGCGGCTCGGACGATTTCGATCGGAGCTCCGCCAAGAAACAGGATCCCGACAGACGATATGGCTCGAGATATAAGATACGAATGCGTGTACATGAAATATACGGAATTATAGGTGTATCATACATGGTGCCTACGAAAGCATTATACATGATTCAAAAGCTCCGGGATCCTTGATCCGCCCAAAAGCAGGAGAGATGAGATCAGACGTTTACGCGCGACACCTCAAGAGGCAACAGAAAAGAGCGTTGGCATAGGACGAAAGAGAGTTTTCGGACGACTGGACGGCCTCGCGGCTCGCGCTTCGGTTACGCTATATGGGCGGGGTGCGGTTATCCGCTCACACGGACAGCGGCAATGTAGTCAGTCAATCAGTGGCGCCGGTCGGGGGTCATCTCGTTGGTCGATCACGTCATTTCAACAACTTTGTTGCGATCTATTGCCGGCTAGATTCGACAAATGGGTCGACAACAGTTAAACGAACCGGTGGACAGTCGTCGGTCAAATCAGTCAACAGCGATTTTATTTTATCATCAGCTTACACATGTGTTACGGGTGCTCGTGGCTTTTTCGGCTGGTGCCGTCGTCGGCGTCGTTTGGCGTTCGCCCAGAGGAAAGCCGGCGCGGATGATCTGGCTGCCTGAAAGCAAATTACTCCAGTCGACGGTGCTCCCAGGATGAGTGAGTTTCCGATTGATTCCTCGCCCGAGAGGCTCTGACGCTGCATCCTGGAAGTTTCGAATGCGAAGTGATGCCAGAGTACCTGTGGAGATTCCCAAGTCGATTCGGAATCCCCTCCCTCGCGTCCTATTCGAGAATGCCACTCTTGGAATCACGGATGTCAGGCTGAGATCTCGCGTGCCGAGCATCTGACATGTCTCTGGGTTCTGAAAGTTTCTCAGGGACGTCGCCGAGACTCGAATCCCGGATTCGCGAGATCTCAGCCTGACATTCGTGATTCTAAGAAGCGCTCCGAAGAAGATACAGGCACGATTCGGAGCGAAATGTCAAAGGTGGACTTAAGCATCTGACAGCTTAAGCGGCGGAACGGTCGCGAACGCTCCATTCGAGTCGCTGTCTCGAGCCAGGCCGGCGAGCAGCCGCAGCATCCCCGTGCAACTACTCCATGCGATCCCTGTCAGGCAGGAAGACCGAAGGACGGTCTTGTGCAACTTCGCTGCAGAAGTCGTTCCCTTCTGATCTTCTCAGACGTGTATCGGATGTTTGTGGAGCAGGAACAACTGATGCGATCGGAAACCGCCCCCGAACCACGTCGCTTCTGAACGAATTCTCGAGTCTGAACTTCATGCGTGAAAAGCTTCTTCAGTAAAATGAATCTGAAATCTCTGAATGGTGATTCCAAAACCGGCGTGTCGTTGGAAAACTCGATGAAGTGGAGAATCTCGGATTTTTCCCCCAGCTGATTTTCGCAAAGACAAGATGTAGGCGTTCCAGGACGAAACGAGAGCTTCGACCGGAGTCCGGCTGGCGATGAGGAAGCGAGGCGAGCTCCTGGGGTTTTTGGACTCGTGTTGTGGCGTTTGTTCGTTCGACCGAAGTCTGTTTGGGTGACGTTTTAAGTGCTTAGAAGTGCACCGGTCGGCTAGTTTCGGAACTCTAATTTCCGCCAAGCCCACTGTTTATCGTGCTTTCGTCTGCTCTTCCGGCACACAGCGCGTCAGACGGAGCTCCTCGGTGCTTTCGAAATCCAATCACAGCTGAGCTCAAGGAAAAGATTCAGGCTACGTCACATAAACACAATGACCTTCCCCTTCGACGAGTCGAGTCGGTGGTTTCGAACGAGCCCCGGGGATTAAGAAACGGAACATGTCACAGGAAATGCCCTCTCTCTGACATAGAGACCGCCGTCTTTCGCTAACAATCCTCCGAACATCAATATTTTGTTTTCATTCTGCCCACGGGCTTAGGAACTTTCCTTTGGAGAGCTCATGTTTGATGCTGTTCACGCTCCTCCAGAACGCCGACCACTTTCACGAGGGTCTGGCTGTTGCTCATGGCACAGAAATTGTAAATGTTCGTGCAGCTACTTGTGCTACAGGCGAACAGAGATAAACGCGGGGGAACACTGATGGATGGATGGTCGGATGGGAAGATAAACATCCTCGGGGAGAGTTATAAGACCAGAGTTCGCGACAAGCGTCGCGGTGTCGCTGGCGTGCAGCCCCGAGAGCTGACCCCACGACCTAGCTTCCCATCGGGGAGAACGCCCTCGCGATGCCCGATAGAATATCTAAAGGGAGGCGAAATTCTCCGTCCAAAACCTAATCCAATGGACACCTTTCTGCTGATCTCCGATTCCTCGTCCCTCATCCCCTGTCTTTTCCATTGCGAAAGCCGAGGACGACTGCCCTTCCATTCTCGGTTCGTCCTCTGTGCACCCCATGATTAAGACCTTAATCGATCAAGTGGTCGTCGATGGAGCACGAGTTCTCTCGGAAGGGTGTTTGAGCCTCGTCTTCTCTGGTATTCTAAGATATCGCTCCGAAGCCCTCGCAATATCGCGCTTATTCCAATTGCCCCCGCGGACTTGGCGTCTCTCGCCTTCGCTCCATCCCACTAAATTCCAGCTGAGTCTGTCGAGTTGGAATTCCGGCAGGACTGATGACTGAGGGTCCTGAGTACGACGGCTTCCCTCATGATCTCCGATCTACCGGATCGAAGTAATCTAAGTATATTAATTGATTGAACTCACGCGGAAATAATTTCGAAATTCCGTAGTACAACTCATGACCGACTTCCGAGATCCGAGTTGCAATTCGCAGTTTGTCGTCAAAGAGCTTCCGTGCGCATGGATTCAATTGAGCATTCGTGGCTGGCTCTCAGACCGGCAGGCATGAGTGCATGGGGAAAGAATTTCTCTGTCAATGGACTTGTACCCAGCTCCGTCGGCGAGCGTGAGGAAGAGTACGGAGGTGCCATCTGGAAGAGAATATGCACTGAACTCTGAACTCGGTACTCTGTACGAATCTCCAGAGTTCACGGATTTTCCCGTCCAAGAGTAAGGGAGCTGCTGCACGATGATGATGCACCGACGAACGTAATATCGACCTACGATGGAAAGAACGCCACGTTTCACCTTATGACTTCATGCTACCTAGCATTGCTGTCAGAGGGGGTCTTCTTTCCCGTGCGCTTGCGTTCGGAAGGAGGTATTCGCATAAGCCGAGGAACCGAAGAAGAGCCTGCGGGGATTCGATGTCTTCAAACTCGGCCAGCTCCTGAGATGTCTCTCCAGCTTTTGTCGAAAGGGCGCGGTGGTCGAACATGGCAGACGAAATTCGCCGAGGAATGTAGCGAGACGAAATCACCGACTCGCGATGGACTACGAGGAGAGGAGCTGACGTCCTCCCATGGAAAAGGAAAGGAAAAACAATCAAATGAACGGATGAGCTCCTTCGAGGACCGATGCAGGAGGAGAAAGGATTGTATTCTTCTTCGTTCCACTTCTCGAAATCCCGACGAGTGGAACCTCCGAGCGACGTGATACGTTCTGATTTTCACGACAGCTGCCTCTTCGCCGATTAGAGTTCTTCTCACTCCGAGGCTTTTGAAGTAGGCTCTGTCACTTCAATCCTTCTTAGAGCGCCTACTACTGCTCTTCCAACCTGTCACCACCGGGAGCCCTCGGACAAATCGAGCTCGAACTCATCCCACTCCATGGATCTACTCAGCGCAGATCGATCCCAAAGTGTAGCCATTTCTGAGACAATCGTTTTAGCCGAATTGTAAAGTTCCGAACTTTTCGGAATGACTCTTTAACAGATGGTCCGAGACGTCGGTCGGGGACGCTAGCGTTAAGTCTCGAGAAGCGCTGATGCACTTCAGACCCGTCGAAATTTTAGCTGGAACGGCAAGAGATTGTCAACTCGAAAACTGCATTAAATCCTGGCCGGGAAATAGCACCGACTCGGCGGGCTCCGCTGATCTACGGGACTCTCAGATCTGCGCGGAGTCCGAGCCGAGAGAATTTCACGTCGGTGACACATGGAGTGAAGCTCGGAGAGATAACGAGTTTTCCGTGATCATCGAACAGACAGACGGAGCTGTGAGGAAAATAAGTTGTATTTGCTCGCTGGCAAAGATGTGAACGAAACTCCGACTCTAATCATGCGGATGGAAGTTGTCACTGCACCTACCTTACACGCCCACCTCGCCTTCGCACTTCCGTCCGATTAGATTTCAGCTCGCACGGAAGCCTCGAGTCGAGGAGTCAAGAACTCGATAATACCAATGTATTTACTTGGGAACCGGCTGCTCCCGACTCCGAGACACGGACGTTTACCTCGATCCGATATGCGCATTCGGCGTTAGTTTCGTTTTTGGTAAGGGGAGAGAGGATTATGATCTTGGATTCTCACGAAAATGATCTCTGTCGGGCTCCTGGACGCTCGCTGCGCTGGCCTCGCCTTATGTCGTCCTGGAAGATCGCTCTCTTATCGACAACGACCATCGATGCGGTCGAATACGCAGAGAGACGAATATATACGGGCGATTTTTGATGAGTTCCGCTGAATGCTCCCTCCAATCGTGATTATCCCCATCGGGAGGACAATCGGCCAGCATAGTCGAAGTTTTGGTAACAACCGGTACGGGTTCCATCAGAAGCGCTCTCGAGGTCACTCAGAGTTCCGCAAAGCGACCGACATGCGCCAGAAAACTTCACCATCTGCATACGTGTGACACGCTCTATAGCGTGGCATTCGACAGAGATAAGGAAACACACTCTGAAATGAGCTGTACGTATACGAATGAAATATCAGTACCCGGTTCCATTCAATCGGAACGACGCCGGGCACGATGTATCTCTGATCGAGAGTTCCGTAGGACGTACGACTCGTTTGACGGGGAACTAGCAGAGGAATTGCCGAATATTTGTCTCCTTTCCGTCCATGTCTGTTGGCGTAACCTTCCGAATTCGCCTACTGCGAGGAAATTGTGGTGAACTCGTTATCGCGATGTGTGTCTTTACAGAGGAGGGAAGAAAGAGGACTGTGTCATCGAGATCAAAGAGTGACTGGCTGCGCTGACGGAGGAGCTGCACCTCTCCTGCACTTGTCAGATGCCCTTTCCGTCCCTCGTGGGAACCGCGACAGCTGTTTTTGCAGACTCATTTCCGTACTCTACTAGCAGCTTCCATAATTCCAACTCGACAGGCTCAGGACGGAGGATTCGGCAGTACCAGAGCATCGCTTCATGGATTCGCAATAGCATACTCGCAAGAGCAAGATTATGTGAGAGGTCATCCTTGTTCGACGAGCACTTAGGGAATTATTTCAAAATACTACGCCGCATCGGAATGATGGTATCTTGTCTCTCCTCTGATCGAGAGAAACACATTCCACAGAGGAAGAAATACCGAGCATCGGTGTTTACAGAACTGTTCTCGACTTGAGCGAACAAAGAGATCCCGTATTCAGCCCCGTCATTGTTGTAGCCAACATAGTGCTCGAGGTTTTCTCCACAGAATGAATGAGTTCGAACTCGTCGCGAGAAAAAATCCAGATATCGCTAGAAGAATACATTCCACAGAGAATGATGTAGCGTGAGACTTTGTAAGGAATATCCGATTCAATGATTCCGTGGAACGCACGTGCCCTGCCTCCGCAACGAGAGGTCGAAAGACGTTCAGCCTGTAAGGTGCCCCATCCCGTCGACCGAGATCTTCTTGGGAACCTCACCGAAATCGATTCACAAGCTAATGGAGAATATCTCAGAGCTCAGACCAACCCCCCCCCCCCGCCGCTCTACGTCCGCGCCACAGTCCTTGTTGAGCGGGAGTTGGGGTTGAGCTATATGAATTGGGGGAGCGCATCGTTCCAATGTCGAAGTCCATCGAGCAGGTCTCCAGAGACGACAACCGCCCCCACTACGATCTTGAATGGCAGTGGAACATTTCCGAGATTCCCATACGAAGGTGTTCAAGTGAAAAGAGACCTCGACCGTGAAACAGAAGCTCGCTGGGCTCGCCCGGTGATTATATGAAGCTCAACGTAGTCCGGGCGGTCCAGTGGGACAATCTGAGCCGAAGTTCCTAATCTCGAACTCGTTCTGGCCTCGTTGGTCCACTTTAGTCGGGATCGCGCACCACCCACGTTCAACAAGCTCCGGTCTCATTCTGTTCTCACATCTGACTATGTTCCGTTGATACGAAGCCGCACACTTGCGAGGGCCCAAATCCGAGATAATTCGGAGAGAACAGTTGACGCATGGGAAGAGCGAGAGCACGAAGTTTCGGAGAATTCACTTGGGAAAAAGAAATTCGGACGGACCGCGATCAGAACACTAAGCTCATATGTTGCCACGAGACTCGCACCCCGGACGCGTGATCCTCGCGGAGCTCATGTCAATTATCGTCATTCTTAGACTGTTCCGTCGACGAGATCGTCGCATGGTCGCCTCGGAGCAAAAGTTTTAATTGAAGGAGGCAGAGTCGGATAAACAGCGAAAAAATGACAAACCCGATGGCGAGGCTGCGGCTCTCATTACGGGGCGTCACGGGGCATTGGACGTCGGGCCGGATTGTCCTCTGACACCACTCCAATCATGCCGACGCGACACCGTAATATCCCCTGAAAGCATTCAATCGATGATGATTATGGTCGTTGAGCATTGGCGGACGTATCGTTCGCACTGGCCACATCGACACGATCAGTGCGGCGCAAGGCGTCAACGCCGAGACTGGTCTCATTCTGATCAGTGCACATCTGCTGGTGCAGGAAACCTCCTTACGCTTGAGGTCTCTGCCCAGGACGATTCGGTAGAGGGAGCGCGTGAAGCGGGAATGAGCCGCTATACGTTTCCCACGGGATACAGTGGGGTCTGGAGGGAGAATGCTTCGTGGAATTACGGAGGGCCTTCCATTTGTCAGAACAATCGTCAGCTCGGCAGTCGACGGCTCAGAACCCGCTCGCTCGCGAAGAGACGGTGCCAGCGGAGGCCACGGCCATATCAGGGACCTCGTATTCTCTAATTCGAGAAGTTAAGGTTTATAAAAAGTTCTATTGCTCTCCTGCTCCTCCCGGACAATCGCCTCAGGCCCGATTCAGCAGCTATATGTCTATGAAGCAGTATATTCGATATCAGCCCGCTACTCGATCCAGATTATTCGTGAAAGCCGCGACGGGACACGCTGAATAAATCTAGATGATTAGGAGACTGCTTTTACGATTTCATCATCGAATACACAGGACGATCGCCACTAATGGGCACACCGAATGTGATATTCGGTCGGATGGTGAATTTCCAGGCCGGCTTGGCATCGTCGTAGATTCCCTGTCAGATTCCCTGTTGAGCGACGTTTACAGCTTCCCTCAATGAAGCTGGTGTCTCAATGTGATGCTTAGCTTTCCATTCAGAAGCCGCTGACATTTAACACCATCCGAATGGGTTTCCGAGCTTCGGAGAGAGCCAACCATAACGTCGGGCTGAAGGGGAAAAAACTGCCGAATTCATAATTATCTCATTCTCGCCTTACGCTCCGACGCATTAGTGACGTCCGCCGTTCTTCTCCAGAGTCTCATAAGAGAAGTAAAAACTTCAACCACTGTCACGGTCCACCGTGCACGTTTCTCGCTTCGGATGTGTCGCATGCGACTCGCAGAATCCGCACAAGACGAATTATATTTATCGCTAGCTGTAGCGACTAGCTGCGACAGTGGGATATCTGGTTTCGGGAATGTTTCCCAAGTTGATATCTGATTTCTTTGTCGGGACCCTAGTAGGTTACACCCTCAAGGTCCTGTCACCGCAATCGTCTATGCGCCCCATTGACCCGAGGAGCTCCGAGAACTGCGGGCAATTCTCATGACGAAAAGCATTGAGCCGAGTGCTGCCGCAGGCCAGAGCCCGTTCATATATTTCGCAGATTTATTATTTGGCTCCCTTCACTGAACAATGTGGGGGAGTAGCAGCGGAACCAGCGAAGAAATCGAAATAGAGTTTGCATTAGGCCTCTCCTTCTATTTTTCACTTGGCATTTTCACAAATCTCAGTGTCGAAATGGATGATGCTTGCCGAATTCGAGCACTGAGGGACTTTTAAACTCGGAGCACAAGTTTGACGCGCAAGATTGAGAACTCGATCGTTCGTGATTCGACCTGCACTGAGCGCGACTTTCACTCGAATGCTTTATTGAAAATGTGCATGTGGTGTCTCTTCAAGAGAGAGTGAGATCGTTCACAAGTACACAAAGGCGGGAGATATGAATAGGAGAATTTTACACAATAATTGTTTGGAGGATAGGAAATTATTGACACTGCCCCCCTGAAAGGATTCTGTTTCAGCACGCCTCCGGAATGACCTCCGCGGTTGAGTTGTCATTTTGCTCCGGAATCTCAAGAGGTACGAGGAGTTGGGCTGCGCGTGTAGTTTCGAATCCATTGGCGAACGACAGCGTACGTTCTGACAGCACCATCCCTCCCTGGGCGCGATCCCGTAATACGGACGAGGTTTCCTTTGAAACGCGATGTAGCCCCTTCACAGAGTAAACAAATGGAGCCATCTGGAATCGGTCGAGGTTTGCCTCTGTCGTCGAGATTGACGGACCGAAGCAGTAAGAGGTAATCGCGTTGCCAGCGCGTAGACAGCGACTTGAAATAATTAGTCCTGAGTCGTAGATTTTTGCGTAGCTGCTCGCCGTCCGGCGGCGTGAGCTGTACTTGACCGTTCGGCCCGAGTCCGTCCAGCGTGGCGACGGAGCAGAGCGGAGGGCTCGAAGGACCTCCACGCAAGAAGTGAGACGGGGTGATGGCCCGAGGTTCGTCCACATCCTCATAACAGTAGGAGATGGGACGATTATTGATGATGGCTGCCATCTCCCGAATAATTGTTCGAAGTTCCTCGAAGCTAATCAGACTTCGGCCGAGCGTCTTCATAAGGGCAGCCTTTGTAACGCCAACAAGCCGTTCGAACACTCCACCTCTCCAAGGTGCGCGAGGGCAATTGAAAGTCCAGGTGATCCGGTGTTGAGCGAGTAATTCCCGCACGGCGGGGTCGCGAGACGAATTAAACAAGCGTCGAATGTCCGCGGCGGCGCGAACGAAAGAGCGGCCGTTATCCGAGACCAGGAGACGACAACTCGGGTGCTCGGCGAGGAAACGGCGCAGAGCTAGGTGCGTTTGCACGGCTGACAAATCGGGGACGAGCTCTAAATGAATTGCACGGATGCTCATGCAAGTTAATAAAGCAATGTAACTCTTTTGGATACCCTCCCGCGAGCGGAACTGGAAGGGACCGCAGAAGTCAATGGCGGTGGCAGCAAAAGGAGCGGTCAGCGTAGTTCTCTCGATCGGGAGCGGCGCCTGGACTTGGTCGGCTGCGGGTCCATGCAAACGTCTGCAAATGACGCATGCTCGAAGGATCTTTTTGATGAGCTGCCGACCTCGGAGAATCCAAAAGCGTTTTCTGAGTGAGTTCAGAACGGTGCTGACGCCCAGGTGAGCATTCGTGCGATGATGATGTAGAATTAGCAAAATAGCGAGTCGGCTATTACTGGGGATGATTATTGGATTCCTCTCGTCCTCAGTGAATTGCGGGCCTTGCGAGATTCGCGAACTGGCGCGTAGTAGCCCCTCGCTGTCGAGATGTAGGCGATAGGTGTGCAACTTAGACGATCGAGTGGGACGTTCCCCCGCGAGGGTGGCATTGATCTCTTGCGAAAAATGCGAAGCCTGGCTCCACTTGATGATGAGCGACTCCGCTCGCGAGCGTAACTCGCCAGCTGAGCTCATGGGACGAGATCGGCAGAGTTGAATGAAACGGAGCACATTCGCGACGACACGGACTGCTTTCTCCCAATGTCCGAAGCGTTCGAGATCTATCAACGACGAATTTACGACCACGGGTGTGACTACTAGGCGGATTTCAGTACTAATTGAATCCGGTTTGTCACGACTGGCCCGGGGCTGCGTTATCGGTCGAAGATCTTCAGAATCGGATAACCAAGATGGCCCGAGCCACCAGGCTGTGTTCGGAATGAGCTCGTCCGCGGGGACACCCCTCGAAGCGATGTCCGCGATGTTTTCCTTGCCGGGAACGTGAAACCAATTCAGAAGGCGACGAGAGCCTTTGAATTTCGATCACGCGATTGCAGACAAATGTTTTCCATTTCGTAGGATCAGCTGACGTACACCAGTGGAACGCGACAGTAGAATCGGTATAGTGGAACACCCGCTCGACCGACACACTCAGGCGTTCGATAATGAATGATCGCAGTCGGGCCCCCAGAAGGGCCGAGAGTAGCTCAAGGCGCGGTAAGGTCGTGCCATCTCTTGGGGCGACCCGAGATTTCGACATCACGAGCATGCAGCTGCTGCCTCCATTCGCGTATATGCCCTGAAGATAAGCACATGCAGCATACGCTCGCTCACTGGCGTCTCCGAAGACGTGGAGATGATAGGATGTGATCTTTCGTTGCGTATCCCAACACGAACGGGGAAGACTGAGAGTGGTGAGCATTGGAATTTCAGACGACCACGTCGTGAAATCCTGCAGAAGAGCGCCCGACATGGCGTCGTCCCAACGGAGTTTCGTGTCCCACAATCGTTGTATTAGCAGTTTTCCTCGAAGTGTAAATGGGGTGAGCCAACCGATTGGATCGAAGATGGAAGCGACAATGCGCAGTACGTTGCGCTTCGTTACTCGTTTGATGTCCGTAGTAGTCTTGACAAGATCTGCGAGCTGGAAGTGGAAACTGTCCTCGCCTGGGGACCAAGCAATTCCAAGCACCTTCAGAAGACCGGTCTCGACAAGTCCGGGGGTACATCCAGATGAGGTGATAGAGTTCACATGCTGGAGGATCTCCTCGGAATTCGACTTCCATTTCCCGAGAGTCATCCCAGCAGCCCTCATCCAAGGTATGAGCTTTTCAACGAAATGCCTGGCATCCTCAATGGAGTCGAAACTACGCAACATGTCGTCGAAATAGAATGAGTTGCCGAGGTCGAATTTCGACTCAGGATCAATCCGCCCGAAGTGCTCTCTGAGAACAGCAGCCAGCAGAAAGCCGCTGGGCGTCGCTCCCCATACGACTTTGCGCATTTGGAAACATCGGACCTCTTTATCCTGAGGTCCCTGCCAAAGATATCGGAAATACGGTCTGTCCTCCTCGACGAGGTTGATGGTCATATACGCTTGGGCGACATCAGCTGACAATGCGACTGGACGCAGACGGAAGTTGAGCATTAGCTTGAGTATATCCGGGTTTAGGTTCGGACCGGTTAGTAGATGGGAGTTAAGCGATGTCTCTCCGGGCGCAGCCGCTGAACCATCGAAGACGATTCGCCATTTGTCTCCGTGGGCGCGTTGTGTTATGACTTGACGATGCGGTAGATAGTAGGAACGGTCACGTGCGCTTGGAGCACTGAGATTGTCGACGTGGACTTCTTCGGCGTGGCCCTCCATGAGGAATTTCGATATCTCCGCATCATAACGTCGGAAGGACTCCTGGTTTCGAGACAGGCTGCGCCGCTTAGCAATCAAACGATTCCGAGCTATCTCCAAGTTGTTCGAGAGCTGGAGGATTGACGGTCGCTTCGGCATGGCGACGGTGTAGCGCTGACCATCATACTCGACGCTGTCTTTAAATTGTTGCATGGCGTCGACTTCAGCCGCGCTGTATTTCCTCTCATTCGAATCGACTATGCCGACGGCATCTAATGACCACAGACATTGTATATCCTTGGCGGTCTGCGTAAGGGTCGCTGGACAGCAGATGGGATGAACGCGGACAACTTCCCCACGTGTGGTCTTGGGTCCGTATGCACCGGACAGGATCCACCCGAAGCGTGATGCCTTTGCAATGAGACCATCGGCGAGAATTTTCTCCGAGTTCAGATGTAGAATCTTATACATCTGATCGACGCCGATCAGCAGGTCAGGCTCCATGTCGAACTCAGGGTCGATCAAAGAAGCGTCGGCAAGCTGGTGAGTTTTACCGAATTGACGGATGAGCTCGCGCATCTCCTGCGAACAGTTTGCGGGCGGGTCGACGCCGAAAGCGTATTCATGAGCCTGGATGACAACCTTCTGTGAATCGTCGTGAGTTCCGACCAACTGGACTGCGTAACGGTTTGCGACGAGTGCGTGTTCACTGGCGAAGGCTTGAAGCTGTAAATCAACCCGCGCCTGGGGCCGCATGTCCGATAGCTGTCCGATGAGCCTCGGTGATACAAAGGAAACCATCGACCCGCTGTCAAAGAAGCATCGGACTCGGATTCGGTGCGCGCCGTGGACGACGAATGCAGAGGCCGTCATGACGATTGAGCGAATGGTCGAAATGGCTG